>NC_049905.1:12292333-12592333 GCF_001411555.2 Juglans regia
AATAAAATATAAGAAATTATGCAAATCATCAAAAACCAAGAAAAAAAATTAAAAACATGTTTAACGCTTCTTTAAAATTTCAAAAACTAAAAATCATGCGTTAAATTAAGGAAAGATTGTAAGAAGGTTGTAACATTTAAAATGAGAATTGAGAGATAATTGTTGGGGGACTGGGTGCTATTACTCGGTCATCTGATTTTACTGCTGAGATAGATCACTTGACTTGAAAATGCCACGTGGTCACTGCCATATCAAATTTAGAAAAAAGAACATAAAAGTCAGTTTTCCTTGTTATGAATAGTATCAATTAGGTTAACACAGTGGCAAACTGCAGCAGAATAATTCAACTACAAATTATACTATTTTTTGCTCTTTTTTCTTATTTTTTTAAAAGTAATGCTAGGTACAATCTTCATTTAAAAATTGCAATACAAGTCTAGGCTATTTTAATTTTAAAATTTTTTAAAATTACAAAATTATCTCTCTTAAAATAATATTTTTTTTTCATTTAATAATATGCTTATACATACAGTTTTCACTTGAAGACTATAAATAAAATTTTTCATTATTAAATCCTTTAACAAATCTCCAAAACGTACCTAAAAATTCTTAAATGACATGGCAGTGCCACGTGACACCATCTTATGAAGTGGTTCATCTAAATGGTAAAGCCCATTGCATTTTCTTAACTGTTGAGCTGAATTGCCCAAACTTTTATAACTAGTAGCCCACCCAAATCGGGTGGTAAACTGATCAAATGGCAGGCATTAACACCTGAACAGGGAATACCCACACCACAACGTAGATAATTGACCGGCTACAAGAAAATTATTTATTTAGAATCTGTTAATTTTATCAAAATAATTATTTACAATTAAAATTAGTTGTAAATAATTTTTTAATTATAATAAATTAATCACAAAAATTTATTTTTTTTATAATGACGTACCATGATATCTAGAAATAACAAAGAAGCATTGGAGAGGATATAAGAACGTAATGGGGAGGACCCGGAGGAGGTCCATGATATTTGAGTTACTGTGAGAAGCCCTCAAACCTAACATGATGGTTCGGTGGTTTTCTGAATCCCATGCCTTAATTGGTCGACACTTTTTTTTTTTTTTTTTTTACCTCAATCATTTATTGAAAAATCCTCACTTTTAATAGAAGAAAACCTTGAATACAAGTAAAGTTACGCTAAACAATGAAATACAAGAACTGGAAGCTCTAATATTTGGAAGAGCAATCTTATCTAAACGAATCATGCCCTTCAACTTACGTGGCAAAGAATCAAACATCACAAATCTCCCATTAAGATAATTAATAAATAAAAAAATCGGACAAACACAACTATTTTATAATTTTTTATATAATTGTTTTTGTAAAATATTATTAGTTTTCGAAACTAAATATTTGAATGTTATTTGACTTTGATGGGTTTTATTTAATTTGGAAAACAATAATATTTTATTAAAAAATTATGCAAAAGTAATAAAACAAGAAAAATGATATATATAAGAACAGCTATATTACAATTTGTTTACATTTAAGTATAAAAAAATTATGATTTTATTTTCTTTGAAACGCTTCAGGTACAGAAATTTTAAATTAAAGTAAAAAATATTAATATTTTAATATATAATAGTAGTTGAATTGTAATATAATTGATAGGAGTAATGTTAGAGAGAAGTCATTATAACAGTATACACTTTACACTTACTACGTGGCTGCTTCTAGTTGATTGTTCTCAACACTCACTTGAGGAGATGTATGGTCTAGATGATACTACATCATGTGTGCAAAATAGATACTCCAATAGTGACTTCTATCTTTATTTATTTTTCTCCAAATTTTAGAGAAATTGTTCAATTGTCCCACTATCTCTCTCCCTTTCCCTCCTTTCTTTTATTCCTTCATTCAGAGTATATTTTAGTCCTAAGTTCACATCATAGACACCATAGTGGCTACATCCAGCCATAAATCTACCACGTCAATTGGGTAGATCTGGTTTTGACTAGCGCTTGCAGACCATGCGTTGCCTCCGGTAGGCGTGCTCCCCACTTGCCGCCATGATCTGATGCCTTTTGCATATTGCTTTGACAATGTGGGTTTAACGCTCAACGATATCTGCTTCATCCGGAATTTTACGTAATGCTGATCTTCAAGGCAACTCAAGTACTTTGGGTTGCACTGAAAATACCCAAGTGGAGACATTTCCTTTGGGTTTATGCCCAAAAATAAGGGACCATGGTCCCATATTTCTGACTATGTAATAACATATATAGTGGAGTATTTGGTGGGGTTTGCCACCATCATCATCATTTGTACCATCGATTAATTTAATGCTTATCTTCCTCATTGAAAAGATAGAAACTTTAAAAGATTTCTGACATTTAATTTATGTTCAACCAAATGGACATTTTTCATTCATCTCGGAGGGGGGACCGTTGAGGGGCCGGGTGAGTTGCTGTATGCATGGTGAAACACACGCACACGTGTATATATGGGAAATGATGCATCTACAGAAGATGCGTCCCCATAAAAGTTTTCTATTTTTTATTTTTTTTACTTAATAAATAAAAAAATATATTTTTAAATGAGTTTATGAATTTTTTTACTATTTTTTTAAATGTTTAAAGTGACTTAAAAAATACTTGAAAAAAAAACACAATATATATATATATATATATATATATAGACAATGCTGGGACCGAGAATGGTGTCTTGTATTGTATTGACAGTGTAAATGTACTTTTCTTTATTTTTTATTTTTTATTTTTTTAAATATTTTTTAAATATCTTTAAACATATAAAAAAACAGAAACTCACTAGTAGTTCATTTCTTTATAAAATAATAATAATAATAATAATAATAATAAAAGAAAACCTAGTATTGGTCTCAAAATAGGGGCACCATTGTCGGCCCTCTATCATTTTCCTATATATACATCAAGAACCAACATATCACATCGATGTTACAATATGATATCAACACAGACAACACCCTCGATGCAATCCAAAAAATATTTATTACCCAGCTGGTTCTTAATTTATTCTAGGCAGCATATAGTTTGAACCAATCTCCAAAATATATATGGAAGCATCTCGACACTCCCGAGGAGTTTGTCCTCGCGCTCTCGATAAATTAATGTATTATCCTTATTTGCTTCTTAACAAACAGTACTAGTAGTGCAGCAACTAGGTTTTCCATGCAATGGATAGGACAGCCAAAATGATCAGTACTGATCAGCACAAATTAAGGTGCTGCATGCATGCCTAAACTACCCTTGTTGAATATTACCAGGTTAAGCTTTCAAAAAGGGGGGCAAAATTTCAGGAGGAGAGGATCCACTATTGCCATGCATGCTTGAAATGATGAAGTTTTACAAGCAAATTGATGTCTGCGATATGCTCAATATATCGGGATGCGCACGGCCTGCATGAGATCAAGAGGAGCATTAAGGTGCTGAGTAGCTAGCACAGAGTGCACGTCAGTCTCCTCCACGCTAGCAAAACTACGCGGATTAGTTTAACACATGCAGTTAGTACTCTAACTAGTTGTCGATCCGTGCAACTATCATATGCATTAATTGCCTAAATTTTCTATTACGAATTTAAAATGCAAGAATATCCTTATAATATTGTTGAGGAATGAAAACTTTTTATATCCCTCAACATACATTAAGGGTGTTCAACCGGTCCGGTTTTTTTCCGGATCCGGTCCGAAACCCGGAAATCCAGGTGCATCCGGGCGGTTATCCGCCCGGATTACACCCGGGCGGGTGAGAAGAATCCGGATCCGATTACGGATCCGGTTCTATGACCCGGTTATCCGTAACCGGGTCATTTAAAAATAAAAAAAAACCGCCCCGTCGCTTAATCTCAAAACGGTGGTCTTCATGAGGTTGCAGAAATGGAGATGTGGCTTGTTGGTTGTTTCCTGGACGTGGAGAAGTAGTGCAGCGTGGAGTTCAATAACTCTGGATGTGGAGGAGCTTCATGGCGAGAAGGGTGGTTGGTTTGAGGCCCACGATATCCTCAAATGATGCTCTGTTTTTTAGAAGTAAAACAGAGTCTTTTATGCGGGTGTTGCCGTGGCTGCAGCGGATGCATGGCAGTGACTGGGTGGTCCGTTGTGGTCAGGTGAGGTGCCATGGTAGTGAAACCGAGGTGGCTGAGACGTGAAGTGGTGGTTCGCGGAGGAGGCTAGGCACGGGCAAGGTGCAGTGCACTGTGCAGGTTGACTGCGTGCATGGTAGTGGCATGGAGTTTACTCTGAGGACTGCAGCAGGTGGAGCTTCAGATGGTGGTGCTGCCGTGTGTAGGTGGCTGGGTACGACTGCGGTAGCGCAGTGGTGGATGGCTGCCAGCAAGGTGGCCGTGCATGTGGGTTGTGCAGAGCTGGTTTCGTGGTGGCTAGGCAGAGCACGGTGCAACTGGGTTGGTGGCTGTTCATGCATGCTGGAGGTTAATTTCTCCAGCATTGTTCGTAAATGGCAACAAGACATTAAACAAGTGCTATAATTTTTTTTTTTTTCAAGTTTTAAAGTCTTTTTTTTTTTTTTAAATAAAACATTAAAACCGGATTAAATCCGGTTATAACCCGGATCCGGATTAAATCCGGATAACCGGATTGAATCCGGTTATCCGCCCGGATTAAATCCGGATTAATCTGGGCGGATAACCGCCCGGACTTTAGCATCCGGATCCGGATCCGGTTGAACACCCCTAACATACATGAATTAATTGGTGAGAATATAATGATTTCAAAATAGAAGAGTTAAGAAGTGAAGAAAATAAATGAGCTTGTTGGGGTAAAAATACCAAGCCCAAGACGCACTAGACCCGGTCCATTATAAAGCTGTCATAAGGAAGTAAGAGGAAAAAAGAAAGAATGGATAAGATATGACAAAGTAATAGAGTTTAGAAAATGTTAGAAAACCTAATTTGGGCTCCCGTTTGCATTTCCTGTCTAACGTGGGAAGACCAGCCTTCCCGTCCTTTTCTTCTTCTTCTTCTTTTTCCTTTTCTTTTCATTTTTTCTTTTTTTTTTTCTTTTTTTTTTCCTCCATCACCTAGATCCCTCTCACGAAGACTCCCCCTACCCAGTGCAACTCATTCGCCGTCTCCCATCTCCCCAGCATCTCCATCTCCCCCTCCCTCCCTCGCAGCATCTCCATCTCCCCTACCCAGTGAACCCGTCTCCCCTTCCCGCCGATCATTGCCCAGTTCTTCTTCTAAGGTAAGATGTCAATCGATGCCCATTCTTCTTTTTTCTCTTTTAGCTTTGTTTTCTGGCTTTGGTTGTTTTGGAATTTTTTTTTTTTACTCAGTTTTGAGTTTTGTTGTACCAATTTGAGACTCATTGTTGGGTTTTTATTTTTTTAACTCAATTTTGAGTTTTGGAATTTTTTTTTTTGACTTAGTTTATGGCTCTTTTGGGTAGTTGAAAGATTAAATGAGGTGAACTAGGGAAGTTGGTCTTTTGAGTGTTGGTCGGTTTGACTATGGCAGTTGATCACATTGGTTGGTGATTTTCTGAGCACCAAGTGCTCGACAAAATGTCACAAAGAACTACAAAATGAAATGTAGTTGCCAATGCCCTTTTTTTTTTTTTTTTTTTTTTTCTGGCTTTGGTTGTTTTGGAATATTTTTTTTTGGACTCAGTTTTGAGTTTTGTTGTACCAATTTGAGACTCATTGTTGGGTTTTATTTTTTTGGAGAAAATGTGCTAAATTCCATCATAGGTTTTTTTGTAGTGATTTTTTTCTGAGCACCAAGTGTTGGTTGCTAATGTGTTGGTTGTTTTTGCAGTCTAGGCATTCTTGCAGATATTTTTGTTGGTATGACCTAGAAATACCACCATATGGTGAGAAGAGAATCAAGCGCTTAAAAATCGATATTCAAAAAATACAACTAGCAATAAATGTACAAACAACTCGATATCGACTAGAAATAGAGATTGAGAGGCGCAAGAGAAATGTTGAGAGAGTCATTGTAGTTTTAGTAATTTCAATGTCATTGATACTTTTTTTAGGCATGTTTTTTGAAAAAATATAAAACAATATGTAATCTATGAAGTGAATTTAATGTAATCTTGTTACTTCGTGTAGTACTGGGTACCTTAATTGCATTTCGCAATTCAATATTTTTATTGTAATCTAAATTGCATGATTGCGATTATGATATTGCATCAACAAAGAGTTACAAAAACCACGAGTGCTTACATCAATTGAGGAAAACCACGAGTGCTTACATTAACAAAGAGTTACAAAAATAGGTTCAATAAAATCCCAAGATTTCAAAATTACAAAACAAGTAATAACTGATACAAATTTGTCTCATGACCTCTACCAATCATAACACACTGAAGTTCTGATGAAAAGCCTCCGAAGTTGACTCCTATAGGGGCATAAAAAAAATGTTAAAAATGACAACGCAATTCACTAAAAATATTACCAAAATAAGCCAGTTTTACATTACCTGTGAGTGATGAGTAGTCGAAGGAGTTGAAAAAAAATTTGAAGCATGTGTCCAAACTTGACTTTGTTGATCCTAGTGTTAAAAATATAATTTTAAAATAACTGAAATAAAAAATCGCAAAACAATAAACGAAAAATATATTGAATCATAAATGAATTAATAAAAAGGAGCATCAGTTTCGTTGTGGTGTAATTGCCTTTTTGTACTAGATTTCTTATAACTCTTCTCAGCGGGGTGCATTTTTCTCTTAGATGGTGGTCTTCCCTTACTTCGAACTACCAACGGACTAAAAACTCTACCTATCGTGCCCTCCATAGAAGTAGTTGTATCAAATGTGTTGCTAGTATCATGATCAGTACTACCAGGATACTGTGTCTTCAACTGTTCCATCTGGTTAATCAATTTAATACAATTGCTCTCGGCCTTTGAAGCATTGGAACACAATTCATAGAAGCAATTTTGGATCCTATCGAACCTTCGCGCATCATCGATGCTACTAGTGTCATAATTACTTTTCACGAAT
Organism: Juglans regia; assembly: GCF_001411555.2. Classification (NCBI taxonomy): domain Eukaryota; kingdom Viridiplantae; phylum Streptophyta; class Magnoliopsida; order Fagales; family Juglandaceae; genus Juglans; species Juglans regia. Next base: position 12,299,340 of record NC_049905.1, read on the forward strand.
GTGTATTTTTGCTTAACATCTTTCCTCCACCGATCCAAGATGTATTTTGATGATATTGTATGTTGGCCCATCTGAATTAAGATACAGAGAGCGTGCCTTCACAAAATACCCCTAAACTCAAATAACTTACAACTGTATTTCACATCAAAGGGATCTTGAACAACTTTGACATTAAATGTTACACGTTTTAAAAAGTCATCACCAACCTGAATCTCATCCACAACAACAAACGTATATATACCATCCTCACACCCCATCTCCTTAGTAATCAAATATAGAAATCTCGCAATTCCTCTTGTATTTCTTTGAACTTAGCAAGAGTATATGTACTTTGAAATTGCTTCTCAAGAGGATAACGACTGATGTAAGGAATGTCCGTGCTAAAGAATTTGAAGTTAGCAATTGCTTCATTCTCTACCTTCCTCCTAAGGGCCGAATTACACCGATTAACAAATTGCTTCAGAGTAGTTCTAGAGTGAACGTAGTCGTCAAAAAATGCATTCATTCATTCACTTCTCTGTGTAGTTGACATTCCTGCCCAGAAAGTGTCTCTAACATAGGCCGGGACCCAAAAATGACAATCACTATACAGTGATACCAACCATGCATTCTCATGCAAATCATATGTATCGAGCATACAACACTAATGTTCCTCAAACTCATGCTGACTGAAAGAGTCATAAACGCACCTATGTATAGTACTCTTGATTTCTCCATATCGACAATGTGATCCAAACTTCTCAGAAATTTTTTTCATTATATGCCACAAGCAGAATCGATGTCTAGAAGTTGGAAACACCCTCGAAATTACAATTTTCATGGCCTTGTCTTGGTCTGTGATGATTGCATTTGGCGGTTGGTTATTCATACATTGCAATCATGACTGAAATAACCACTCGAATGTATCTGCATCCTCACTGGATATCAATCTGCATCCGAGTAGGATTGACTACCAATGGTGATTCACACCCACAATTGGTGCAAAAGGCATTTTATATGCATTAGTCAGATATGTTGTATCAAATGTAATCACATTCCCAAATTATTCATACACAGCTCTACTTCGGGCGTTTGCTCAAAACACATTCTTTAACCGCATCTCATTGTCAACGTCTATCTTATAATAAAACTTCGGATTTCTTTTTTGCATATCTTCGAAATAGTTACATAGAGTTACTCCGCCTCCAACCCCGAGGGGAAGTCATCATGCATTGTCAATGTAGTTTCGACACTCCTTCTCCTCGAATTTTACATTCTCATGACCGCCCGTCTTAATGACCACATACTTGAAATTTTTGGACAACCTATTTCTGTCTCGTCATTTATTTCAAGTCTCTTAGCAACACGAGCATCAACCTTCTTAAAGCATCTGAAATGTCTTGACTTTTCCGGACTACAGCCGTGTGTGTGATTCAATATCACTTTGGATATAGTATATCCACCATCATCATTGAATACGACATTAATCCTAGCCTTACACCCCATCTTTACTATTTGTCTTGGTTTCATAACATTAGCAGCCCTACTCTTTGATGTACGTCCTCGCGCACATGCCAAGAAAAACCATTTTACCATCCCATTGTCATCCTTAGTATAATTTCTTTTGGATACTGCAAACCCATTCGTCTATACTTCATATAGTAAGCATGCACTTCTTCTACAGAATCTCCTTATCAATTCCTACCTCTACACACTCATTATTTGAATATTCTATATCGGGATTCATTGCAACGTTCTAATTGTCTACAAAGATACAACATGTGAAAAGATATTAAAATAAAGCTTTTTATGTTGTAATATATTAGAAGTCAAACATGAAGCAATGGTGCTTAAAAATAAACTCTTATTGTAATGAACAACTACATTATATTTTGTACTTCTTAATCGGATCATTTTTGTCTTTAATATGCAAAGACCAAACTTTTTGTGGAATTTTGTCAAGCACTTTGTGCTCAGAAAATCACTACAAAAGAGCCTATGATGGAATTTAGCACATTTTCTCCAAAAAAAAAAAAAAAACCCCAACAATGAGTCTTAAATTGGTAAACCAAAACTCAAAACTAAGTAAAAAAAAAAAAAAAAAAATCCAAAACAACCAAAGCCAGAAAACAAAAGTGAAAAAAAAAGGGGCATCGGCAACTACATTTCATTTCGTAGTTCTTTGTGGGATTTTGTCAAGCACTTGGTGCTCAGAAAATCACTAACCATTGTGACCAACTACCATAGCCGAACCCACCAACACTCAAAACACCAAATTCCCTAATTCACCTCATTTAATTCCTCAACTATCCAAGAGAGCCAAAAACTGAGTCAAAAAAAAAAAAATTTTCAAAACTCAAAAAACTCAAAACTGAGTAAAAAAAAAAAAAAAAAACCCAAGAATGAGTCTCAAATTGGTACAACAAAACTCAAAACTAAATAAAAAAAAATGCCAAAACAACCAAAGCCAGAAAAAAAAAACTAAAAAAAATAAAAAAATGGGCATCGGCATCTTACCTTGGAGAAGAACTGGGCAGTGATCGACGGGCATGGGAGACGGGTTCACTGGGCAGGGCAGATGGAGAAGGAGAAGCGAGGGAGGGGAGATGGAGATGCGGGGGAGATGGGAGACGGCGAATGAGTTTCACTGGGCAAGGGGAGTCTTCGTGAGAGGGATCTGGGTGAGGGAGGGAAAAAGACAAAAAAAAAGAAGAAAAAGGACAGAAAGCCAACCCCCGTCAGATGGGAAATGCAAACGGGAGCCCAAATCGGGCTTCCTATCATCCAATTATTGATCTTCAGCTGATAACATCCAAGACATCTGAAAATATTATGCAAATAAAAGGTGAGTTATCAACAAATCAGTAAACAATGAACATATACTAGTGTGTAAGCATGAGCCAGTAACAGAATGCATAACAAAACATGTTATCAAAGATATAATAGCGACAATTCAGAAATATGCATATTCAAAAGTCATTTGACATAACATAACTGAAACATCATCATATTAGAACTGAATTCCATGTTTAATCCCCGTAGTAGGGTTGTGCAAATTTCGATGGCCAACTGAGTAAAAACAAAAAGTGAATCTTCCCCTTATTGTTCGTTGTGCTCGGAGTACACACACATGAATGGTCACATGGAAAACCATTTTATTTTCAAAGTCGGTACACCAAAAATAAAGAAGTTGATAACAACCCGAACGAAGGTCACATTTGTACACTCATGATAAGGTCAGAGAAGAACATAAACATAATGTTATGCTAGAGGTTTCAAATGTCACATCCATATCATAATAAAGTACCGAATAGATTCAAAATCATCTTTTCATAACCATGCAAAATTTTCATATTTAATATTTACTCTTTTTATACAACTAAGAATCAGATGTCAAATATAGCTCATGTCTACACTAGTCATGACAAAATATTTTTTTTCTTTTTATACAAACTTCATGAGTAATGTAGATAAAATGACCAAGGTTGTTTTAAGTTTCTTCTCAAAACAAAATATGCATGTTTTTTATAAAATAAACCTCAGTCCATTTTCTTTTATGCAAAGTCTAGTATAGAAGTTCCGCTTACCTGACTCTTGCAGTGATTTATCTAAGCCTTTGGTCTGAGCTCTAACAATATATCAAAACCAAAACCAAAACACAATTATGAAAGTGTTAATAACCCAAACAAGTATAACACTCACTTTACTAACGAAACTCAAACAAGCAAGCACAAAACTAGCTTTACAAACAAAATCCATAACCCGAACTACAGATTCAGCATGAACAAATCCATCACAACATTCAAAGAATTTCACTACTTCCCGAAAATTAACCAATCCTCCTCGTATTCTCTTAACCATTTATCACACGCTCACTACTGTTCACAAACTCATTACCGACATGTTATACAAATAGTCCACATATTCAAAAAAAACTTACACTCGACATGTCAAACCAACATGCCCAAATAACCAAACAAACACTCTTAGGTCTTCTCTGCCCATAACACTACGAACTCGAGACTCTTTATATGTCAAACAACCAAGCATCCCACAAACTGACATATTAAGCAATCAGCCCCCACTTACTTCTGACATATCAATCAAACACAAACAGCCCACAGTCAATTCCTTCCTCAGTCCCTAACATCACATCAAGAGAACTACCACAAACCAACCCACCATGACTTCACATAATTTACAGATCTACCACATAAAACAGAGACTTAAATTTCTAGCAACCACAAAGATCAATTGTATAGCACTCTGTTAGGCTCTCCCATACACTTGGCCAACGTCTAACAATAAGAATTTCCCCAACCACCAATTAGAACAGTCCACACAAGCAACAATCTCAACACAAAATTGATAGTTAACACAACACATGAATTTCTAGAAATCAGGTGTCAGTTATACCTCTATGATTTTGACCAACGTGAGTAACCCTCATATGCGATGGAGATGTTGTTGGGTTGCTGTGAAAATACGGGAAGTTATGTGTGATGGAGGTTAGCAGCGAGTTGAGTCTTTTGTGAGTGATGGCATGCATGCTTGTCGTGGTCTAAAGTGGAGTCAGGTGGTTTGGTCGTGCATGGAGTGAGGGAGAATAGGGCTAGGGAAAGCAGTTTCTATGGTGGCTGGTGCTCTATTCATATGTACATAATTTGATGCACTGAAGTGTTTGTACCTAACAATCTCATATATTTATTTATATAAATATATATATATAAATATATATTTGTAGTTAAGTCCTAATTTCTAACACGTACCTGATTGAGCATTCATAGAAACCAGAGTGTACTTCAAGGATAAGGGCTTCTGTTAAGAGTATAACACGGAGGGCAGGATGCCCTTACCCCGTAAGTAACTCAATAGTCCCTTTATTAAAAAGGCATGGGAGAAATTCTGTATTTTTTAAGTGAATTGGAGAAACTTTTTGAAAATCCTGAAGTTAACAAATTATACACGTTTCTTCATCATTATTTTCATTCTGGATAAGGTTTTCAGTGATACAATGATTATTAAAAAAAAATACTATCCTTATCATTAATTTTTATCGTTGTAAATTTTTAATTTATTATTATTATTATTATTTAATAATTAAATAAATATTTTTTAATAATATTATAATATTTTTTATTTTTTTAAAATATATTTAAATGTATTAAAAAAATACATATAAAAAAATAAAAAAAATATAAATTTCAAAAAAACTAACAGAACCCAGCGGGGAGAATAACACCGCTCTATAGCAAATTAGGCTCCCTATAGGCCTGCGCAATACCATAAGGAATGAGTTCTAAAAAAGTAAAAAACTGTTCATTTACTTTTGAGAGGAACATCATTACTATTACCTTAAGGATGAGTTTGAATATTGAAATGAATTGAGTTGAATTGAGATGATAAAATATTATTTTTTAATATTATTATTATTTTAAAATTTAAAAAAATTAAATTATTTATTATATTTTGTATTGAAATTTGAAAAAATTGTAATAATAAATTGAGATGAGTTAAGAATATTTTATGATCTAAAAACGACCTAAATGATCCATAGATCACACATTCAGGTTGCGTTTGGATCATAAAATACTCTCAATTCATTATTACAACTTTTTCAAATCTCAACATAAAATATAATAAATAATTTAACTTTTTTAAATCTCAAAATAATAATAATATTAAAAAATAATATTCTAACAATATTTTATCACTTAAACTCAACTCAACTCAACATCCAAACTCACCCTCAATATATTTAAACATGAAATATTATTAATGCAAGGTAACATTGTGCAGGACACGGGAGATGCATGCGTTTATAAACTGCAAATAGGATGTCAGAACACAACATAATAGAAAATAAATCATAGAGTTAATAGAAAAAAAGGTTAGTGAGATTTATATCTTGTATATAATAAACTAGTTAACCACCATCCTTAATTAATGTAAAGCATCATACTATATATCAAATGCAATCTACAACTTTGGAAACATGGAATATTGTTCCCATGAAGCCACGCCCTTCATTTCCCTATTTTTATTAATAAACTAAAATTAAATAATATGTTATTATATTAAAATTATAAAATAAAAACTAATCTATAATTACAATTTAATAAATAATTTAATTTTTTTAAATTTTAAAATAATAATAATATTCTAATAATATTTTATTTCACTTCCAACTTTTATCTCATCTTTCCGTCCAAACGTAACTTTAGTTTTACCGATTGCCTAAATAAATTTATAAGACAATCTAATTATTATTATTATTTATTTCTATTACTTATTACTGGAAAAAGGGAGGTAGAAGCCTAAACGTTACTTTTTCATACTGTTATGGCTAGGCTCTACTCTACAAAAATAAATAAGCTGAAGAAATCGGCATTTTGAAGGAGCAGGCCGAGGGGATATATTTTGAATCACTACTGTGATAGTCAAGCCTAGGTTAATCCTTATTATGTTGGAATAAATTTCCAACTTTTCTTCCTAACTTGAAAAGAAGAAGCTACTAAGTAATTGGCCCAAGTGCAAAAGAGATAGTCTGTACTGGTACATGTATATCAGTTTCACCAAGGATTTCCTCTAGAGCACCTGTGTGATCTGATCATATTTTCGCCAAGCATCATCAGAAGGAAGTACGATCTATATATCTTTTTCAAGAACTTTCAACGGAGGCACAAGTTTTCTATATCGATGTGCCCTATAAACATTGCGAAAGTACTTGGAATTAGGCTGATCAGTAATCGAGGTTACCCAGAATGATTTTACTTACCCTAAGTATTCCCAAAAGAAGGCTGTGAAGAACTTAATTTATTACCTGCCCTTATTGCTGTTCTGAGAGAAACAAGATAAGGGAAGTTTCTGAAAGGCTATATCGATCTTCGTATTGCTAGCTGTTCTCTATAAATCGATACAGCCTATTAAAAGCCCGAACGAGGATGATCAAATGATTTTACATATATAACCCATAGAATTATCAAATGATCAAACGTACGCCTTGTTGTCTGATGAAGTCTTTATCACCTTGGCAGATCCCTTCATGCATATGCTTCTTTGGTTCAAACAAATCTTCCTGATAACCCTTTTGGAAGAAAAAATAAAAACACTAAGAAACAATTAAAAGCTGGTCAGTCTTCAAAAACCTACCTACTGGGATCCCTTAAAGGAGCCAAGATGGCATTCACCTGCAACCGCACCTGCACCTGTTAATCTGTTCATCTCCCCATGTATATAGCTTTTGCCATGCTTTTAAAGCTGGTTTGCTCATCCAAACTATTATGTACGAGAGAGAGAGCGAAGTATAGGTGCAGGTGCAAATGCAGATAAAGGCAACATGTTGGCATAATGCTGTCACAGCCCCAAGTCTCAGAAATTAGCATTGGTCATCCTTCCAGAGTGACGAGGATTTATAGAAACTAGAGTGGTAGACTGGTTGCGCTAAGAGGGGAGAGACCAGTAACAGCATCATATTTCAAATGACAAAAAAACAAAAAAAAAAAGCATCATTAACAGCATCACAGAAAATCTGAGCATGATAGAAAACCACTTAAAAGTGTGGTGTTATTGCTGGATAAGGATTTGACGACGACTGTTGCCTATCTCTGCAAACAAAAGTAGAAATTATAGTACATTCGTATCCTGTATCATGGCCACACACCAGCGGGTCCTGGATCACGTGATGGACAGCAACAGAACACGTGGGATTTGATGTTCCCACTAATGGAAGAGTGCCACTTGTCTTATATACGACACTCCCACTTGAAAAGGCCGTGCGTCCACGTGGTGTAGTCTTGTTGTAGGTGAGGTGGGGAAGGGTTTGGGAATTGGATTTGGATGGTGTTTGAAATTGGAAACTTGAATAATGGAGGAATATAATCTTGATGTATTTAACAATTATCTCTTCATCAGTCTGATTGTCAGGGAGGTACAATAAGCTAGTCTGGCAGTGGGGCCTCAAGTAAGTCGGAAACAGGAGTAGGCTTGCATCGTGCAAAAATTCGGATATTCGACTTCAACTACGATCTGAATTCTCCAATATCGTAGTCGGAGTTGTTGTTTGACTAACTTATAACTCTCTCAATGAATTATTTATTTTATTTTTTAAAATATATATTTTTTTATTTTACATATTAATTTTTATAATATATCATATTTTTTTATATTATTTAAATATTATATTTTTTAATATTTTTTATTAACTTTAAATATTTTCTCTAACTATTAATAATATCTTTATATCTTTTAACATTTACAATATCTCTTCATATACAATCTCATATTATGTAATATTTTAAATCAAACTAAACATTGATTCAAAACATAATAAAAAAAAATAAAAAAAAAATTATTTCTTATTTTAAATTACTTATAAAAAAAGCATAGAAAAATTTGAAAAATCCAGCTACATTTTTCAATACACTTTAATGGATTCTCTAGCATATAAATGCAAATAGATAAGCAACTACGACAGGCCAATACCATACAAGGGCTGGAATTAAATTAGAATAAACGGAAAAAAAAAAGGAGAGATAAATAATTAAAAATGTTTTGCATGTATGAACAACGATCTATAAATATAGCAGAATTATACTGTAGCTATTTGAAAAATAAAGATGATTTATAACATCAATTGGATCCATATTTTGATCAACATTCTTCTATTTTAAAGAAAATTTTATTTTAAAACATCCATTAGGAGTGCTCTAATTAGTGCACTCTCAATATCTTTTGTGTTATACAAAAAATATAAATTATTTAAAGAATTATTCTAAAAAAGAGTTTCATCCGATTATGGAAAATGAATTGTAAAATACAATTAGCTATAGTAATCTGCTACATGTAGTAGGTTTTGTACATCCTATAATTTTTTTTTATTGATATTTTATTTACTCCCTCATTTTCTTTTATTTTGATTTTTATCATGTAAACAAATTCTTTTTATTGTTCATCATTTAAAACACAAATATTTCATTTTCTTCTAAAAAATATTTTGGAAATATTTTTAAACCAATTTTTTTCATATTTTGATTTTATTTTTAATTTTTATTTGGCTTATATATTTTTGTTTGAAGTGTATAAGACTAAATTATTTTACATTGTATATAGAAACAAATTGCAAATATAAAAAAATATATGGATATTGTAAATTTATTGGTAGAAATGAAATATTTAAAAAGAATAAAAAAAGAATATTTAAATTATATAGAGAAAAAAAATAGATAAGCTTATGTATGATATATTGTAAAAGTCAATATGTAAAATAGAAAAAATAAATTTTGATGATGTATTTTAAAAGATATGATAAAGAATCTATTGGGAATGCTCTTATTCCAACTCCGAAATTATCTACTACTCTAAATCTGACTTTAACCTTTGATACCGACTTCAATTTAATAAAAATATGTATTATTTATATATTGATCATATCTAAAAAAATCTAGAATTTATGTAACACCTAGACCTGAGCCCAGGCCCGTTGAAAAGCTAGCCCGTTGAAGTAAATGGCGTAGTTTTGTTCTCCCCATTCAGTTTACCCTTCCTCCCCATCACTCACCCTCCCGATTTCCTATCCTCCCTATCTCTCCTCTCTCCATTTTCTCTCCTCCCCGTTAGCACCCTCCCCACATCTCTTCAGTTAATTTCTCAACCCCCTATCAATTCTACCTTTCTCTATCTTTCGCTCTTTCTCTCTATCTTACCCTCTCCCTCTCTTGATTCCTTACTTCCTATTGATCTCCTTTGTGCCAAGCAGACAATCTCACCGTGAGGTTCCGTCGCCGATTACTCTTCACGTAGGTTGTCCCCAATTCAGTCTTCCCCATCGTGCACCATTGATGATCCAGGAACCGTCGTAAGTCACCCCTCATCATGTCGTTACATTGACGCCTCTATTATGGGTTACCGTTGCCAATGCCTCTACCCTTGAACTACCACCACACGACGCTGTCGTATGCCTTTGCAACCAAGACTCGCCACGGTCACGTCGTCATCAGTTACACATCACACTAGTAAGCATTTCTTCCTTTCCCTTCTTTATTTCTTCACTGGTTCCTCTATTTTCAGTAGGTTTTCTTTTACTTTTCTCTGGTTGTTCCGTAGCAAGCTCTCGAGTTCTCATTCACACAAACACAGGCCCTGTTAGGGACATGTTTCTCCGCCACCACCTTAAGATCACTTGCAATCAAAGTGTGAAGAGTACGGGGATCCGAGGAAACACCTCTGATACCTAAGTCAATAATTTGAGGATAACAATAATAATCACAATAATTTCCCCCTTTACTTACCTGGGTTTTTCCTTTATATAGAGTTTCATGAATTATCTTTTCTCCCTCATGGATAGTGATTATCCTTTATTCAAATTCAAATTTAGATATAAGGATTCATTTCCTAGCAAATTTGAATAATAGCCTCTTTTATCTTTTGCCAACAACTGGATAACTATCCCGTCGGTATTAGCTTATCCAGTTGTTATTGGTCATGAGTTGGTTCCCTTTGTACTGGACTGGGCTCCTCAGTTATGATATGGGCTTTAGTTGTGGGTAAGGAACCAGGTCCATTTCAGGGGTTAACTGGTCGGGATGTCCTCTCCAGTTACCCCGTGAAGTCTCATTGTGCGTGGCATGATGAGACTTGATTACTTGGTGTCGTTTCATTCTTTGAGGTGTGTCAATGCACCGTTTCGTTTCCACTACTCGCGCACATCAACCGTCACTTCATTTCATCTCCTATTTATTGCCCATTTTCCCTCTTATTTTGCTCTCCTGTAATGTTTTCTTCCCTTCCTCTTCTTCCCTTGAGTTCTTGCATTTCTCTTATCTAGGTTCTTGCCTTTCTCTTCTCTGGGTTCTTGCCCCTTGTGTTTCTTGCAATTTCTCTTAACCTTCCATGGCTTCCCCTTCTTCCAAGGGTAAGGCAGTGGTGGCTGCTCCGGACTTTTCTCCACCCTGTGACTCCCCTCCCCGAATAGTTGCTGCTCTGCAGACTTCCATTTTCGTGGGTTCTCGCTAGTCCTCTGTCGTCACTTTGCATGAGTTGGAGAATGCCCGAAATAACTTCAACATCCCTGATTCCATTAAGTTGAAAGCTCCTACTCCCAACCAAAAACCTATCAACGCCAAATGTATGGTTGTCTTTGTTGCCCTTTATCTTGCTATATTTACCATGGGGCTTCAATTGCCTTTTGTGCACCCCAGTCGCGACGTGTTAGACTTCTTAGGGCTTGCTTCGGCTCAGTTGGTGCCCAATGCTTGGAGAATCTTGATGGCCTACTGCGTTTTGTGGCGACGGGTGCTGGAACCCATGGGCGATGAATATCCAGACCTTACAGCCTGCGAGTTTTTGTCCCTTCATGGGTTTAGGCATTTGAATGGGAATCTCTGCAGTTTTAGAGCCTGTCGAGCCTTGGTTGATTTAGAGCGTAAATACTATGATGTGAAGGAATGGACCAACAAGATTTTCTTTATTACTGGCTCTCGCAGGGAATTTCCTACCGACGAAGTTCCTAATCTGGAATGTTCCGTTAAGGCATGTTGGTCCCCTGTCCCCGTATTAGGCTAGTGGAATCCTGGGTTCAAGCTCACCCCAAACTGTGCCTCTTGGATGCATTTTTAACTCCTAGTAACATTGAGAGGTTCGTGATGGTTCTTAGTCGAGCCCATATTTTGGGGTGTGAGTTTTTGGGTGGCTTGCCCCCCCCCCTCCCCCGGGGCGGTTGGAGACTTAAAAAAGAAGAAACGTCTTGGCGAAGGCGAGAAGAAACAAAGAAATGTAAAAATGGCTCGCGTCTCACCTCATTCCGATGAGCCTACTTCATCCAAAGGTGGTTCTCTTCTTCCCTTGGCGGCAGGCGGAGATACAAAATTGGTACCTCCCAAAAAACAGAGTGGGGCCAAGTTGAGTTCTCCTCAGGATTTGCCGAGTAAAACTGCCTCCCAGAAAGGTGGGAGCACCAAGATGGCCACTTCTCAAGAAAGGCTAAGCATTATGACCGCCTATATGAATCCATTATCTCTTTCCTTGGATGACGTCATGTTGCAGGCTGACGACGACCATGATAGCATACTCGCCACAGAGGCGGGCGTCGAAACTACTACGCAGCCTTCGAAGGCTCTGACTGATGATCCCCAGCAGCAATGTGATGATACTCCCTTGGAAGAGGACATTCTTATTTTGAATCTCGTCCTCCTTACCATGTCACATTCCACTCATGCGAGCTTCCCGCCCTTTGAAGCTTCTACGCCTCTACTGACCTCGCCCTCGCCAATCGTTTTTGTGCCTTCTAGCGCTCCTTCGGATCTACCTAGATTGGAGGGGGTGAAGAGGGGAGTCCTCAAAAGTTAATAGTGACGCCTAGTTCCCCTTTGCCTCAACGACTTCGAGTGGGGTTACTCTAGATTTGCCCTTTGTTTTTCCAGCCCTCTCCCTTGCCAGTGGCAGCAGGGTTTCGATTCCTTCCCCACCTTTTAGTGTTTCTCCTCGAGGAAGTGTTGAAGCATCTTTGACAACTTCTGAGGAGAATCTCGGGATTGATTAAGCTGCTCCCCGTCAGGATGGAATTGGTGAGATGGGGAAGCTAACGAACTGCTCGGGCCCTCTGTTTGCTGCCCTTTGTTTATCACCACTGAAGTTGCCTTTCCCCAAGAGGATTTTGCAAATGTTTCCTCGCCGGCTATCAAACCGAGAGGTTCCTCTAGCTCTCATCCGGTGGCTTCCCCGGCCTCCTTACCTACTCATCAAACAGAGGTCATCAATGCCTTTGATTCGAAGTCTTTATGCGCCGGTATTGTTACGTTCGCCCTAATGCTTTGGTTAATAATTCCAAAGACATATTTTTAATCATTTTTTTCACTTTTTTGTTTTTAGGGGGTTGATCGTCTTGATGCTGACTTGGCGAATGACTGGATGCATTTGGAGGGCTAGAAGAACCAACTGGCCGACGAGTTGGCTCTTTTTTAGGCTCACTCCCATTCTTCTGATGACGAGTTGGCCACCCTTCACGCCCAAGTTGTTTCACTCCAGGATGAGCTGGCGACTTTTGCTACGGATGCTAACCACTACTATTGGGAGGTGGTAGCAATTGGGAAAGAACGAGATGACCTTGCTATTCGCCTCATTGTAGCAGAGGGAGCTGTACGGGAGAGGGACAACTTAGTTGCCCAGGCAGAGGCTTTCAAGAAAGAACGTGATGAGTTAGCTGCCCAGGTGGAGCGTGTTTTGAAGAAGTGGGATGGCTTCGTCGCCAGCTTTGATTGCGCGAACTTGGAAATCGAAGGATTGGCTAATCCAAATCTGAATATGCTTCTTGCCTAGCCTCTCTTGGAGGCAAAAAAAATGGAGTTGCTTACAAAGCTGGGGGCGGGTGAAGGGATGAAAACTGAAGTCAAGAAAAAATTGGTTGAGGTGAAGGGCCTCCTTAAGAACAGCGATCATCAATACCTTCAGCTAGACGAAGTTGTTAAATCTGCCAAGAAAACAATTTCTATCCTGGAGCGCCGATTGGTTGAGATGGGATCTAGGTTGGAGAATTCTAGGAATGATCTTAATCGGGTCCTTCCCCAGCTGACTTCTGCCCCCAAGATTTGATTACGAGATTGGGGTATACGCTTCAAGTTGGGGGTAAAACAGCTTCGTGAGCTCCTTCTTCGAGAACCCACAACAAATCTGCTTACCTTGGAATGTAAGTCTATTCGGGCTAGTGAGGTTGCCCTTCCATTTCTGTGACTCCCTTGGTCGGGCTGAGATGCCTGACGCTTTTCGCTGCCCATCCTAACGCTTGCTTAGCTTGGAGCTTCCTCGGGATTTGATTTTGATTTTTTTTTTGGACTTTTGTAAGTTGTTTTTAGGCTTTTGAACTTTGTTTGTTGGTTGTTGAAGTATTCATTGCTGCTTCTGCATCATGATATCAACCCATGCTATTTATACCTTATGTATTAGCTTTATGTCGTTCTTGGTTGTGAGCGTTACATCGCCCATCCGAAGGAGTTTCTCTTGACCTCCTTTAACCCTTCAGGGCTAGTGGGAAAGTTCCTTGATCACGTTGCCTGATGGCGAGAAGGTGTTTAACTGGAGATTTCATCGACCGTTTTGACCTTTATGTTTTTAGGGTTGTGGGAGAGTTCCTTGACCATGTTGCCTTTCGGTGTGAAGGTGTTAACAGGAGATTTCTTCGACCGTTTTACCCTTTAAGTTTTTAGGCTCGTGGGAGAGTTCCTCACCAACGTCACCTTTTGGCGTGAAGGCATTAACAGGAAATTTCCTCGACCGTTTTAACCTTTATGTTTTTAGGCTTGTGGGAGAGTTCTTCGACCACATCACCTTTTGGCGTGAATGTGTTAACGAGACATTTTCTCGACCATTTTAACCTTTAAGTTTTTAGGCTCGTGGGAGAATTCCTCCACCACGTCACCTTTTGGCGTGATGGTATTAACGGGAGATTTCCTCAACCATTTTAACATTTTTAAGTTTTTAGGCTCGTGGGAGAGTTCCTTGACCACATCACCTTTCGGTGTGAAGGTGTTGACGAGAAATTTTCTTGGCCGTTTTAGCCTTTTATTTTTGTCTCGTGGGAGAGTTCCTCGACCACATAGCCTTTTTGGCCTGAAGGTGTTTAACGAGAGATTTCCTTGACCATTTTAATTTTTATGTTTTTAGGCTCGTAGGAGAGATCCTCCATCACGTCGCCTTTTGGCATGAAGGTGTTAACGAGAGATTTCCTCGACCGCTTTAACCTTTTTAAGTTTTTAGACTCATGGGAAAGTTCCTCGACCATATTGCCTTTTTGGCGCGAAGGTGTTTAGCAAGAGATTTTCTCGACCTTTGTAACCTTTAAGTTTTTAGGCTCGTGGGAAAATTCCTTGACCACGTTGCCTTTTGGCCTGAAAGTGTTAACGGGAGATTTTCTCGACCGTTTTAACCTTTAAGTCTTTAGGCTCGTGAGAGAGTTCCTCGACCACATCACCTTTTCCTTTTTCTTTATTTTTTTTCAAGTCTTGGATACTTATTGAAAAGCCAAAAGGAACACAAACTTTTTTTTTCATTCTTTTAGGCTCGTAGGTGCTCTGCATTCCAAGGGTGGGGTAGCTGGCGTCCTACGGCATCCTTGAGGTGATAAGTCCGCAGCCTGTGGCTTGCCACTACAACTTAAGGTACCTCCAACCGAGGGCCTAACTTTCCTTCTTCTCCCTAGGTCACATCGGTTTCCTTCAGCACTAACTCGCCTGCTTTAAATGACCTGGGCCTCACTCGCTTGTTAAATTATTGCTTTGCTTTCCTCTTAGAAGCTGCAACCCTTACTTCTGTGTTTGCCTTTATCTCTCCTAATAGGTCTAGGATTTCTTCTAACCTTGTTACGTTTGCTTTTGGATCAAAACTTCTTCTTCTGTAACTTGGAAACCCCCACCTCTACTGGTGCCATCGCCTCACTCCCATAAGCTAGGGCGAAAGGTGTTTGGTCTGTTGAGGTTTTTGCTGTTGTTCTGTAAGTCCACAAAATTTCTGGGAGCTCGTCAGCCCATAGACCTTTTCTGTCACCTATCTTCTTTTTCAGTATTCCTATGATGGTTTTATTAGTTGCTTACATTTGTCCCTTTGCCTGGGGATGGCTTGGGGAAAAGTACTTAACCTTGATTCTTAGCTCTGTGCACCATTGACGATAATGTTCGGAGTCGAATTGTCTCCCGCTATCCGAAATAATACACTGAGGTATCCCGAACTTGCATACTACTGCCTTCCATAGGAACTTTGTCACGCTTTGAGCAATTATTGTAGCTATGAGGGAAGGCCCATCCCAGAAGGGCTCAAACCTAGGAAAGCCTAGCCTCGGGGCACGGGCCGAAAGGAGGGAGCTAAAGATCCTGGGCCATATAATTAAAGACTGAGTGTACAACACATTCTAGAACGGCCTGAGTCCAAAGGGGGCCAAGTTACGGAATTACTGGTCTAAGGGAGGAAGTTTGGAGCCCGGGGCTAGAGGATCAGGAAGCGAAGGCAAACCAACCCGGGGTGGCTTGTCAACAACGGGCTCAGGAGCATCAGAGGGAACATCCTGGGGGTTGGCGAATTGAGAAACCCAATCATTGGATAGTACGCACGCCTACGTTCAGACAGCAGCACGTCCTGTAACGTCCGTCCTTGTGGTGGGACTTTTATAAAATATTTTTAGAAAGGACGATAGGAATTACCATCCGATTTAAAAATTTTTGCTTCCATACCCTGGGTGCAAGACTCTACGTTATAAAATAAACTGTACTCTGTGAATAAAAGAGGTTTACAGCGGAAAACATCAATTTTTACAATAAAAAGGCATCATACATTTAAAACTCATGCTTAGACTTCCGTGCTCTTCCCCATGGGCCGTGTCCATCCTAACGCGTGCTTCTCATTCGTTTCCTGTGGGGGGAGGGGCATGCATAAAAACTAAAATGAGTCGATGACTCGTAAGCATTACTTCATACAGTTAAAATATAATAACATAAGTTTTCGTTCATGCATTCATCAATTCATACATATTGTACGTACATGCATACATGCATACGTGCGTTCTTTTGAAAACGTCACTGGACGGAGTTTTTATTTGAAAATGGGCTTTCTTTTCATAAAACCTTTCTGCCATCAGTGCCTTCATTTCTGCAAGAATTCGTTTGGGAATCACTTTTCATGGGGGGTAGCACTAGGTGCACTACCAGTACTACTTACCAAGCATTGCAATCTGCCCATTCATTGGTACCCTTTTTATTCATTTGGTCGTTACGTATTTTCATACATTTTATGCTTTCGTGTCTTTCTTTGCTTTTCATTCATTCATTCATGTCAGCTCTAAAGAGCTGGAGCTTTCATTCAGTTCTTTCTATCCTTTAACAGTCATTTCATGAGAAAATATTCATTTTCATGAGAAAACATCATTTCATGAGCATGGGCTTAAACATCATCTTTCATGGCATCGTTTAAAGCATCAGTTCATGGCATCATTAAAACATTAGTTCATAGGGACTTTTTAAAACACTTTCTTCGCATCGTTTAAGTAAAGCACGAGGCATGAGCCTCGACATTTCTTTTCGTAGAAAATACATACAATAGATACTGCATATAGTCATCCATTTACATGCGTACAATTAATACTTTTGGTTGCGTAAAAAAGGGCTGTCAATGAGGGTCGTTACATACTTATACCTTTAAACACTTAACATTTTCTTTCGTAAAGCATCGTAAAGAGAAAGCGTTCATTTTCATTTTCGTATATTTTAGAAAACTCTAGAAGGGTATGAACATAATACTTACCTGGACTCCATGCTACTTTCATATCATGCAGTCCATTCATGTGCTTTTCAGATGGCAACCTACATGTATACACATAACCTTAACGTCATTCTCTATCTAGTACATAAGCAACTTAAACTAGAATAGAACTACACATCACTTGAAACACTCTCATTCTATCCTAGACACTTACATGCCCTTTACTATGCTAAACCCTTTAGAATCTGCTTACGGTCACTACTTCTTCCAAACTCAAGGTCTTACCTCAAGTGCTCATCCACTAAGGTGAACCCATGATTCACCTTAGGATTAAGATACTAGGACCTTCGTCTTACTCTTCTTACTAACCACATTCTGACACATGATTCTGACCAATGGAATCACGCCTCCCAATCCTAGACAATACACCCATCACTGCCACTATGCATCTTAGTTCATACTAAATCCTCATTCCCATCCATATAAGCCACACGGCTCTAAGCCAACTTTGAGGCTTAAGCACAGTGTAACTATATTTAGGACAGATTACCCATTACACATATACCTTACCCCTTACCACCTAAGATCAACATATAACATGTTGATCACAACTATGCCTTACGTCACGTCATATAGCTTGAGACTACTCTCAAGCTACATCGTGACCTTGTTATGTCACCTGACATCCTGTTATGTCATTTCTATATAACATGTTGATTACCTGCTTGTGTAAACAAGCACCATACTCCGATACCAACCTTCTCTTAACCCGGCTAGCATGACTTTTCATGCTATCCGTCCCCTTCGACAGTTCATCACAACACTTAACATGACAAGACTCCATTCACAACTACGCCTTACGTCACGTCATATAGCATGAGACTACTCTCAAACTACACCGTGACCTTCTCACGTCACCTGACATCCCGTTATGTCATTTCTACGCCAATTCCTAACTCATCGTAAGTACAGTCCCTCACATACTCCTGTCACATTGTGACATCTCGTCATGCTTCTGCTACGCTATTCCTACACTAACTCCTCACCCATCGCAAGCAAGATTGTCAAAAACCATGTCACTTCGTGACATTCCCCAGTCATGCTTCTGCTGTGCACTTTTACACTTGTTCTTCTACTTCACCCATATTCCCATCCATGAGTCAACTTCCCGGTGACACCCGTCACATTAGACTACAGGCCACGCCATAACAACTTCAAGACAGTGTTCCACAGTTCCCGATACTACTCATCACGCTCTACGCCCATCAACTACACAACCATCCTTATCTCTGCGACACGCCACACGGTGTATCGCTGCGCCTCGTGGAGTACACTCCATGCATACTCTTTTCTCACACACTACGCCACACAGAGTACACTTAGCGTGTACTCTTCCCAATCCACACAATGCCACGCCACCATTACAGCACATACTCCACAATCACACAGCACACTTCCCAATTACGCCCAACATTTCATAGCACACTATACAGCACAACACATCTCCATATTACACAAAAAACTCCACAATACTAACAGCACAGTCCACAACCTAATCAACTAATAACATAAATAACGAGGGATAGAGGGTTATACCATCGATGAGATAACCCGTGCGTTGCTCGTTGACCGTCACGGTTGATGATGCCGGAAGGGTCGTACGTGGCGGCTAACCCACGTACAGTGGCTGTCCACCACATAAAGTGGCAGTTTGGGCTTAGGGTTAGACCAAGGGAGGCCAAGGGAGGTTGCTGGTGGAGCCATGGAGGCTCGGTGGTGGTGGCACGACGGTCCATGGTGGTGGAGGGGAAACTGGCCGTGTGTGAGAGAGAGAGATGCTGTGAGAGAGTGAGGGAGAGTGAGGGAGCATAGGTGGCAGATCAGGGCAATGGGTGGTTGGGATGGGTCGGTGGTAGCCTGAGGGTGCCGGAGATAGGGGTGCAAACTCAAATCGAAAAATCGGAAAACCGGACCGGACCGGACCAAATCGAATCGATTTTACCGGTTTTGAACCGGTTCGGTCCGGAACCGGTTTTTAAAACGTAAAAACTGGCCAGTTCCGGGATCTTTTGGACCGAACCGAACCGGACCGAAACGGTTGATTAAAAAAAATAAAAAATAATATTTTTATATATAAGTTTTATACAAAATATTTTATATATATTAAATATTAATATATATAAGTTTTATATATAATATATAATTATAAATTTTTATGTGAAATTTTATATATAACATATATATTCATATATGAAATAATTTCTTATTATAATTTATAAATTATTACATAAAATGTTAATACTAAATCACTAAAAGTTTATAACTAATACTAATATATAACTTATAATTATACCAATAGTCTAATATTAATACTATTATATAGTCTAATATATTAATAAAAGTATAAAACAGTTTTTTTTAAATCAATTTTTTTTTATAAACAAATTTTTAATGACAAATTGTAAAATTTACATTTTAAAAAAACTGGAAAACCGGACCGGACCGGACCGGAAACCAGTAAAATCGGAAGTACCGGTTTAGGAGGGTAACCGGTGCGTAATCGGTTTTGAAAAATACAAAACCGATACATACTGGTTCGGTCCTAGATTTTATCCAAAACTAGACCGGACTGGACCGGTTACACCCCTAGCCGGAGAGGGTCGTCACATGCCGTGGGTGGCGGCGTACGGTGGTGGAGGTGGCCTAAGGGGGAGTGGGCGTCTGTGAGAGAGTGAGGGAAGGTGAGCATGCATGGTGGCTCGGCTAGATGTGGGGATGGTTAGGAAAGGTGGTCAGTGGCCAAGGGAGGTCCCGGTGGTGGTGCGGTGGCCATAGGAGGTGGAGCTCCACCGTGGTTGTAAGAACCCATGCATGGAGGAGGTGGACTTCGAGGGAGCAGACAACGGGGAGATGGAGGCCTAGCTTGCTAGAGGAGGATGGCCGGTGGGAGGGGAGGCTACCGTGGAGGTGGTGGCGCCAGAGGACGGCACACGGCTGCGCAGCAGCATCAAGCCCGTTCAGGCTGTGCACTGCCGAGAGAGAGAAAGGCAGAGCATGAGACAGAAAGGCCCGCATGGGAGAACTCACCGGAGGGAGGAGGTGCCGACTGTGGCGGAGGTGAGGCTTGTCAGCTCACGGCGGCGCCGGGCTGTGAGATGGAGGAATCGGGTGAGAGAGGGTGTCGTGCAGTGCAAGCCAAATGAGAGAGGAAGAGAGAGAGAGAGAGGAGGGAAAACTGAGGGAGAAAGAGAGAGGGGCTGGGGTTTTATTCTAAAACCCAACGTCTGGGGATCTACACAACGATCTAACGACGAACCTCAAACACTAATTTAAAATGCATAAACGTTAATTTAATAAAAAGCACTGAGACGAATAAAGATAGAATATTATTTAACTAAACTTTAGTTTATAAAATAATATTAATTCATCATTAATAAAATGATGAAGTCTTATTTAATATTTTTACGAGAATAAAACTATTTAATTAATTAAAGCTTTCAACATAATTTAAATCTTATAATATGTTAAATAGTTGAAATCATTTTAATAATGATATTAAAATGATTACCGACAATTATAATATTTTTAGAACTCTTCAAATATATTATAATTGTCGTATTTAAAATCAAGTTTAATTCAATAACTGGAAATACTCCTTATAAATATTTCTAGCACATTTAAAACACTGGACGTGTAACGCCCGTCCTTGTGGTGAGACTTTTTCTAAAATATTTTTATAAAAAGGACGACGGGAATTACTGTCCTGTTTAAAACTTTTCACTTGCATCCCCAGGGTGCGAGACTCTACGTTTATAAATAAAATGTGCTTTGATCATAAAAGAGGGTTACAGCGGAAAACATAAATCTATAATAAAAAGGCCTCGTACGTTTAAAACTCGTGCCTAGACTTCCGTGTTCTTCCCCATGGGCCGTGTCCGTCCTGATCGTGCAGTTCCTGTGAGGGGGAGGGACATGCATAAAAACTAAAATGAGTCGAAGACTCGTAAGCATTACTTCATACGGTTAAAATATAACAACATAGGTTTTCATTCATGCATTCATCATTCGTACATACTATTACGTGCGTGCCTACGTGTCTTGTGTGCGTTCGTTTGAAAACGTCACTGGACGGGGCTTTTCTTTATTTTAAAGGTGTCCCCCGTCAGTGCCTTCATTTCGTCAAGAGTCGTTGTACGAGGTTTTACTTTAAAAAGGGCTTTCTCGTCGTAAAACGGTTCCCCCGTCAGTGCCTTCATTTCTTAAAGAGCCCGTGCTCTTGTGCTCTTGTGCATACATGTGCGTTCATGCGTGCGTGCTTACGTCCATTCTTTCTTATCGCTTTCATAGGCCAGTACACATAATTACGCCCCGTGTGTTTGGGGTTAGCGGTCTTCCTTTGGACCCGGATTCCACCCGTGGCCACGGGTTGGGAACTCCTTTTTCATAGGGGGCAGCACTGGGTACACTTCCAGCGCTACTTACCCGGCATTGCAATCTGCCCATTCATCGGTACCCTTTCGTTTATGTCATGTGGCCGTTACGTGTCTTCATACATTCATGCTTTCGTTTCTTTCTTTTCATTCAGTTCGTTCTTTCATTTAACAGTCCTTTCTTTTCGTGAGAAAACATTTCTTTTCGTGAGAAAATATCGTTTGGGGCGTAAGCCCGAAAATGGTCTTTCCGTTTTCTTTTTCAATTTCATTTCGGTTCTATCTTCTCTTTAACAAAGAACATACATGGGCTTAAGCGTCAGCTTCTGTGGCATCCTATAAGTGTCACCTTGAATGTCGTCAATCATGGCATCCGCGAGTATCACCTCGTGGTGCACATGAGAGCGTCGGTTCGTAGGATTCACAAAAGCATCTGCTTTCATGCCTTTCATGCATCTTCATCAGTTTATGGATTTTTTCTTAGAAAATACATACAATAGATACAGCGTATAGCCATCCATTCACATGCGTACAATTAATACTTTGGGGTGCATAAAAAGGGGCTGCCAATGAGGGGCCGTACATACTTATACTTTTGAACATTTAGCATTTTTTTTCTTAAAACGTCTTTAGTCTTTTCGTGAGCATTTTAAAGGAAAAGCGTTTCTTGTATCTTTGATAACTTTAGAAGAGTATGAACGTAACACTTACCTGGACTCCATGCTACTTGCATGTCATTCAGTCCATTCACGTGCTTGTCAGATGGCAACCTACATGCATACACATAACCTTAGCATCATTCTCTATCTAATGCATAAGTAACTTAAAATATAAATAGAACCACGCTATACTTAGAACACTCTCCTTCTATCCCGTGCACTTACGTGCCCTTCACTATGTTAGATCCTTCGGGGACCACTTATGGTCACCACAACTTCCAACTCAAGATCTTGTCTCGAGTGCTCATCCACTAAAGTGAACCCCTTATTCACCTTAGGATTAAGACACTAGGACATTCGTCTTACTCTTCTTACAACCACATTCGACGCATGATTCCGACCGATGGAATCACACATCTCAATCCTAACGATGCATCCGTCACTATCTTCATGCATCTTGGCCCACACTAAATCCTCATTCCCATCCATAAAGACACATGGCTCTAAGCCAACTTTGAGGCTTAAGCACCGTGCAACTATGCTCATGACAGATTACCCATTACATATAGTGAATCCGTCCGGCACGTGTCTCTCACCATGTTACACAAGTACCTTACCCCTTTATCACCTAAGATCAACATATATAACATGTTGATCACCTGCTCGTAGGGACAAGGGTCATACTCCGATACCAATCTTCTCTTAACCCGGCTAGCATGACTCTTCACGCTACCCGTCCCTTTTGACAGTTCATCCCAACACTTAACACGACAAGACTCCATCCATAACTACGTTTCATGTCACGTTATATAGCTCGAGATTGCTCCAGTGCTACACTATGACCTTGTCGTGTTACCTAGCATTCTACTTCATCACTCCTGACTCATCACGAGTACGGTTCCTCACGTACTCCCGTCACATCGTGACATCTCGTCACGTTCCCGTTTCGCCATTTCTACACTTCAACACTTCACCCATCATAAGCATGACTTCCAATAACCACGTCACTTTGTGACGTTGCCCAATCATGCTTCCGCTGCGTACTCTTACACTTATTCCACTACTTTACCCATCACAAGCACGACTGTCAATAGTCATGTCACTTCGTGACATTCCCCAGTCATGCTTCCACTGCGCACTCTTATACTTGTTCTGATACTTTCACGCATACTTTTAGCTATAAGTCCATTGCAGTAACACTTGTCACCTCAGACTACAAGCTACGCCATAACTACTTCGGGACATTGTTCCACAGTTCCCGACACTGTCCATCACATTCCACGCCCATAAATCACATAACCATCCTTATCTCTACGACACGTCACACGTAGTGTCGCTGCTACGTGGAGTACACTCCACGTATACTCCCTTCATACACACCACATCACCATTATGGCATTCCTACCATATGGTACATCACTCCATCACAGGGAGTACGTTCCACTCGTACTCCCTTTACATACGCTCCATCACCACTATGGCCTACACGCCATATGGTGCATCCCCAATCATATGGAGTGCATTCCACATGCACTCCATCCATACACACCATATTACCACTATGGCATACACGCCATATGGTGCATCGCACCATCTCATGGAGTACATTCCACATGTACTCTCCACATACATACCACATCACCAATATGGCATACATGCCATATGGTGCATCACACCATCTCATGGAGTACATCCCATTTGTACTCCCCACATACCTACCACATCACCAATATGGCATACACGCCATATGGTGCATCGCACCATCTCATGGAGTACATCCCATTTGTACTCCCCACATATACAACACGCCACATCACCACTATGGCATACACGCCATATGGTGCATCGCACCATCTCATGGAGTACATCCCATTTGTACTCCCCACATATACAACACGCCACATCACCACTATGACATACACGCCATATGGTACATTGTCCACCACATAGAGTACATTCTACATGTACTCCTCTTACACGCATTACGCCACTGAGTACACTCCACTTGTACTCATCTCGTTCCACGATACGCCAAGAGAGTATATTTTACATATACTCTCCTTGTCTCACATTACGCCACACATAAAGTACACACAGCGTGTACTATTCCCATCCCATATGCCACATCACCATTATGGCATATCCGCCACATGGTGCATTACTCTACCACATAGAGTACACTCCACGTGTACTCCTCATATATACTATACCCCACACAGAGTACACCCATCGTATACTCCCTTCATACACTTCACAGCATGTCACCATTATGGCGTACCCGCCATATGGTGCATCTCACCATCACATGGAGTATATTCCATGTGTACTCCCTACACACATAACACGCCACATGCACACAGAGTACACTCAGTGTGCATTGTACCCGTTCCACATATACTGTGCCACCATTACAGCACATATTCCCAATCACACTACACAGCACACTTCCCAATTACGCCCAACACATCACAGTACACTACACGGCACAATGCACCTCCATCCAATACAGATATGCCCAACACTTCACTACACAGAATGCCCAACACTTCATCACAATGCCTCAACTCCACAAATACTAACAGCACAGTCCACAACCTAGTCAACTAATCAATATCCAACATAATTAATAAGGGATAAAGGGTTATACCATCGACGGGATAACCCGTGCGTTGCTCGTTGACCGTCATAGCCGATGAGGTCGGAAGAGTCGTACGTGGCGGCTAACTCACGTACGGTGACTATTTAGGCGTTTAGATAGCTAGGTGTGGTCTTGGAAAGGCTCGTGATAGCCTTGTGATGATGGTAAAGAGCATAACATGGCAGATCTAGCCATGTACAGTGGCGGTCAATCACACGCAGTGACTGTCCATCACGTGCAGTGATTACCCATCACATAAAGTGATGGTTTAGACCTAGGGCTTGGCTAAAGGAGGTGTGGTGAATCTCGTGGTGGCGTCGAGGTGGCGCCACGGTGGCTCACGGTGGCAGATCTGGCCATTCCATGGAGGAGAAGCAGTGGGAGAGTGAGAGAGAGTGTGCTCTTTTGGGTGGCAGATCGGGGCCAATGGAGGTCGGGTTGGCTTGGTGGCGGCCTGAGGAGGCTGGACATGGCGGTCATCAGCCATGGGTGGCGGTGCACGGTGGTGCACGGTGTGCAACCCGTGCGTGCGTGAGTGAGGAGCCGTGAGGTGGAGGAGGGGGTTTCTGTCCATGGGCCACATGGAGGAGCTCGGGGAAAGGGAGAGGAGGTCCATGGCGTCGCATGGTGGTCGTGGGTGGCCGCGTACGGCGGCGCACGGTGGGAAATGGGCTAGAGACCCATTTCGGGTACTTGCCGTGGAAGGAGGGGGAGGACTGCTTCATAGGGGCTGGCTTCGGTGGAGGATGATGGTCGGTGGGAGAGGAGCTCGCCGTGGGAGCGGTGGAGCCATTGGGCGGCGCACGGCGGCGCTACGCGCACTAAGCCCATAAGGGCTGTGCAGTCCCGAAATGGAGAAAGGGAGAGCGTGAGGGGGAGAGGTCGGCATGGATGGACTCGTCGGAGGGAGAGCAAGCCGTTGGTGCCGGCGGTGTGGCCTGGCGACGCACGGCGGCGCCGGGCTAAGGCCTTAAGCCGTTCGGCGTGGGTGGTCTGCGTACTGCGTACGCCGAAGGAGAGAGGGAGGACAGAGAGGGTTACGGGGAAAATTAGAGGGAAAAGAGACGGGTCTGGGTATTTAACCCAGTCCTTCCGTCTGGGGGTCTACACGACGATCTAACGACGAATAATTAAAACACTGATTTGAAGATGCGTAAAACATTAACTTAATTAAAAGCACTTAGAGGAATTAAGGTAGATATTATTTTAAACTAACTTTAGTTTATAAAATAATATTCTTCATCATTAATAGAATGATGAAGTCTCACTTAACATATTTAAAAGGGTTAAACCATTTAATTAATAAAAGTTCTCAACATAATTTAAATCTCATAATATCTTAAATAATTGAAATCATTTTAATAATAATATTAAAATGATTTCCGGCAATTATAATATTTTTGGAGCTCTTCAATAATATTATGATTGTCGTATTTAAGATCAAATCTTAATTCAACAATGATGGAAATACTCCTTATAAATATTTCTAACATATTTAAAACACCGGGCGTGCCCTAGAAGTCATACGATATATTTCGAGACACGCTATCATGGTTCGACACGCATAACGTGACTCGCAGTCGGTAGTGAGAAAGGCAGATGATCACATAATCTCTGCCGTTAGGGTTTGCTTACGTCATCAAGACGAAACATACGTCAGAAAGAGAGAAGTGTACCTAAGAAGAAGGAGCTGGGTATTACAGGACGTGCCTTAGAAGTCACATAATATATTTGAAAACAAGCCATCTGGGTTCAACACACATGATGAAGCTCGCAGTCGCTAGATAGAAGAGACAGACATTTACATAATTTTTGTCCTCGAAACTTGCTTAGGACAGAAAGAAGGAACGTACGTTAGAAAGAAGAAGCGTACATAAGAAGGAAGGAGTGGGGTGTTACACGTCCTCAGTCCCAGGGTCACAGATGCAAGGCGTAAAGCTAGTATCGGACAATCCGACGCACGACAACCCATTCCGCTTACAAAGGATGGCTCGCCAACGATCTGGCACGCACTTGCATGGCAGGGAGGTGGCGGCAT
Source organism: Juglans regia (assembly GCF_001411555.2). Taxonomy (NCBI): domain Eukaryota; kingdom Viridiplantae; phylum Streptophyta; class Magnoliopsida; order Fagales; family Juglandaceae; genus Juglans; species Juglans regia. The sequence continues at coordinate 12,326,322 of NC_049905.1, forward strand.
GAAACAGCCCATTCCACCAACAAAGGATGGCTCGCCCGCAACCTGACACCTACTGGAGTGACAAAGAATGAGCGGTGGTAGGCCTGACGCTAGACACGGCACAATCTCCCTCAACAAAGGAACCCGAAACAAGTATAAATAAGAGAGAACCCTTCTACGGGGGGATCTTCACTCAATCAATCTCGTAATCTTACCATGTTCTGTATTTCTCTCTTCTTCGCCAGAGAATAACACACTGACTTAGGCATCGGAGCCACCCCTAAGGTCACCAGAGCTTCCTTTTCTTCTTAGTTTCAGGCGACGTGGAAATTGGGCTTTGCGAACTGCTCGGGTTGTGAAACTCTACATCAATAGTGGCGCTGTCTGTGAGATTTATTTTTCCATAAAAGCGTGTACTTCGCATGTTGGCAAAGACGCGGTCCCAAGCTATGAGAAGGGAAGATCACGAGGAAGAAACGATGGAAGCACGACTCGCAAGCATGGAGGAGACCATCAGAAAACTAACAGAGGAGGCGGGGACATTCTGCCAAGAGAACACAGCCTTCAAGTTCGCCAACGAGGAGTTGGTGAGAAGGCAAGAACTAAGCAGAAACGAGCAGGAGGATTCGCAGAACCAAGCGGCAATGAACAAGATGATTCGTGGAAGAGGAAAGGCGGGAAATGCACCTCAAGATCCGAGAGCTGGGGGACAAATGTGCATAAATGGAGAAGAAGATAGACACCCCGTCAACTGTAGACTAGCTGCTCATCAGCTTCGACCTCCCGTACAATGAAGGAATCTTGGCTATGTCCCTTCCCCTCTAGTTCAAAGTTCCCCAGATGGAAGCGTACGACGGGTCTAAAGACCTGCTGGAGCACCTAGAAACATTCAAAGCCCACATAACCTTACATGGCTTCCCGGGAGAGGACACATGTCGAGCTTTACAGCTAACTCTGAAGGGAGCGGCCAGGAGCTAGTTTGGGGTGTTGTCATCAGGAACGATGGGAAGCTTCAAGGAGCTCGCCTGTCTCTTCATGACGCAATTCCTAGCCAACCGTAAAAGGAGACTCCCTCTACGTACCTCTTAAAGGTCAAGCAGCAAGATAGCGAAAATCTGAAGTCGTATCTCTCGCGTTTCAATCGGGAATGCATGACCACAGAAGATCAAGATGAGAAGATCATGTTAGCAGCTCTCCTGGGAGGTATCTGGCCACTAAATCCATTCGTGTCCGAAATAGCACGGAGGACCCGCACCACGCTGAGAGAGTTCATGGACCAGGCAGAAGACACCCTGGAGGCCCTGATAGCCCGCCACGGTCTGAGGTGGAGCAGGCCGGTATAAAGGTGTCAAGGCAACGACCCAACATCTACAACCGTGGTAGAGAGAGGGGGCGAGCGTCGGATGTGAAGGGAAAGAGAGAAGCACCAACTCGGACCCAGGAAGAGAGCTGTGCCCACGCCAACTTGGTAGTGGAAGGGAACCACAGCGTGGGTCCCAAAGGAGAACATCCCTAAGAGGTAGACAGCAGCCCGCACTATGAGTATCACATGAATAACCGACACAGCATGCGCGACTGCTAAGCCCTAAAGAAAATTAAAGAAGAGGAAAAGAAGAATCGAGAGCGTCGGTCGGGAAATGAAATGGACCTGCCCGAAGGTAGGCGTCTGAACTTCCGGCAAGGGGAAGTCCCAAGAAGGCATGGGGCCAGGGACGGAAGGTGAAGAAGCCCCACCGTGGAGGATGGGCCACTCAGAGAAATCAGCATGATCACAGGAAGGTATGCTGGAGGTGGAGCTACATCGTTCGCTTGAAGGGCACATGCCCGGAAGGTGCATTACAAGGAAGTGTTCAGTGTGGAAAGGGGTGTAAGCAGGCCACAACGACGTGCACAACGATAACCTTTGACGAAAGAGATGAAGAAGGCATCCTCCACCCACATGATGATGCATTGGTGGTAACGATGCAAGTGGCAAACTTCAGGACCTGGAGGATCCTGATCGACAATGGCAGTTCAACCGATATCCTATTTTGGGATACTTTTGTCAAAATGGGCATAAACCCGGATTAGCTGCGCCCGGCCCCAATGCTCAAGGGTTTCACAGGGGACGTCGTTCAGCCAATAGGGTTATTACTCTTTCAATCTTGGCAGGAAGGGAGCCCAGAATCGCAACCACTATGATCGATTTCTTGGTTGTCAAGGCCCCGTTCTCGTATAATGCAATACTGGGACACCCCACCCTGAACAACTTGAAGGCGGTGACGTCTACCTTTCATCTTAAGGTGAAGTTTCACACCGACTCGGGAGTCGACAAAATCCGCGCAAACAGGTTATGGCTAGGGAATGCTATGATAAGGAGATGAGGCATGAGGCCAAGGTCGTGGCGGCCATTGGAGTACCGGAAGAAACGCTCGAGCCTGGATCACCCCTTGTCTGGACCGAATGGGATGGGGAAGTCCGTGACGAACAAGCCCTCTGGCAGGCTGTGCCCAACTAACCCCTGGAGTCATGACAATAGACCAGCAGGAACCGGGACAACAAGTCTAGATCAGCACTAGGTTGGGCCTGGATATGAGTGTAGCGCTGATATCTCTCCTTATCGAACATCGATATGTGTTTGCCTGGAGCCACAAAGACATGCGCAGGATTGACAACTCTATTATCGAGCACCGGCTCTGTGTCAACCTGACAGCACAGAAAGTCAAACAAAAACGACGCAGTTTCAGCATTGAGAAGTACAGGGTGATAGCCGAAGAAATAGATCGACTCCTAGTTACGAGGTTCATCCGAGAGGTCTAGTACCTGGAATGGCTCTCAAATGTAGTCTTGGTAAAGAAGCCCAACAGAAAATGGAGAATGTGTGTGGACTTCACTGACTTGAACAAGACCTGCTCGAAAGATAGCGTCCCTCTACCATGCATCGACCTGATAGTGGATTCAACAGCGGGTCATCCCCTCCTCAGCTTTATGGACGCTTATTCCAGGTACAACCAGATCAGGATGAATCCGGATGATGAAGAAAAAATAGCGTTCATTACCGACCGGGGCTTTACAGCTATAAAGCAATGCCCTTCGGTCTGAAAAAAGCGGGGGCCACCTACCAACGGTTAGTCAACAGAATGTTCAAACAGCAGATCGGCCGCAACATGGAAGTGTATGTGGACGACCTGTTAGTAAAAAGCAAAGAGCCCCAAAAGCATTTAGCAAACCTACGAGAAGCGTTCTTTGTCCTTCGACACTACCAGATGAGGCTTAACCCATTGAAATGTGCATTTGGTGTGCAGACAGGTAAATTTCTGAGATACATGGTCTCAGAGAGAGGGATCGAAGTAAATCTCAAAAAAACAGAAGCAGTGATGACGATGCCTTCGCCACGTAGTGTCCATGAGGTCCACAGATTAGCCGTGCAGGTGGCAACCCTAAACCGGTTCATCACCCGATCCACTGACTAGTGCCTACCCTTCTTCAAAGTCCTGAGAAAGGCACAAAGTTGCGATAAGGCATGTGAGAAGGCTTTCACTGATCTAAAGTCATACCTTAGTCACCCCTCGTTGCTGAGCTAGACAAGACCAAGAGAGATCTTGATTGTGTACTTGGCATTGTCCCGCACGCTATATCGGCTATACTGGTCCGTGAAACGGGAGAAGGACATCGTCCAGTGTACTTTATGAGCCGAGTCTTCTGGGGCGCAAAAGCAAGATACCCCAAACGGAGATGCTGGTGTTCACCCTCATTGTCGTGGCTCGAAAACTAAGACCATACTTCCAAGCACACCCAACAAGAGTGCTTACCGACCACCCCCTGAAGTAGGTACTGTAAAAACTAGAGACCCCGGGAACTGCGATTAGTGAGTTCAACATGGAGTACCAACCCAAAACATCAATCAAAGGCAAGTGTTGGTGGATTTCATCACCGAGTTCACAAATTTCCTCGAAGAGGTATCAATTGCACCCCAAGCAAAAACCCTGGCAGGTCTACGTTGATGGTTCATCCTGCAAGGTTGGCAGGGGAGCAGGGGTGCACATTGTTGCCGAGCAAGGAGAGGAACACAGCTACACAATCAGGCTGGCTTTCAAAGTGATGAATAATGAGGCTGAATATGAAGCGCTCCTAACGGGGATGACGATCGAGCGGATACTCGGAGCAGAGGAGAGAGAAGTAAGGGCTGATTCCCAGGTTGTGATCAGCCACCTCCAATTGGACTGCGATGAGCGGGATCGTTTTTGCTACTTTAACCTTCAACAGGTTCCGAAGGCGGAGAATTAGAAGGCAGACCGTCTGGGAAGGGCTAAGTCAGGGTAGGAGAAACTTCAACTTTCGGAATACACCATAACCAGGACTGTCAATGCCCCAAGCATCGGGAGGTAAGTGTTTGTTACAATGCCAATTCTCCCAGAATGGGTGACGGACATCCAGAGGTTCCTGCAGGAAGGGCAACTACCAAGCAACCCGGAGGAAGCAAGAAAGGTCAAGAACAGGGTGACCCAGTTCACACTGCTTGAAGGGGTGCTGTACAAAAGGGGTTTCTCCGAGCCACTCCTTAGATGCCTCTCACGGAACGAAGCCCAGTACGTATTGGCCGAGATCCACTAGAGAATCTGTGGAAGCCACAGGAAGGAGGGCATTAGCTGCAAGAGTAACCCGGGCTCGATATTACTGGCCCTGTTCCCTTAGAGATGCGGTGGAGTTCTTCAAAAAATGCCTCAAGTGTCAGGAACATGGACCTGTTCCCCACTACTCGGCAGAGAAACTAACGTGAATCATGGACCCGTGGCCTTTCGCCCAATGGGGCCCGGACCTGATTGGCCCCTTTCCAGTAGCAAGAGGGGGGTAGGTTTGTAATGGTCACTGTTGACTACTTCACCAAATGGGTCAAGGCGGAAGCACTCGCAAGCATTAACTCCCGGACCATAACGAAGTTCTTGTGGAAGTCGGTAGTTTGTCGATTCGGTATATCGCAGAGCCTTGTTTCGGACAATAGGAAACAATTTGACTGCGCACACTATCGAGAATGGTGTATAGAACTCTGGATTAAGGTAAAGTATTCCTCGCCAGGCCACCCCCAGGCCAACTGGCGGGCCGAGAACAAGACTCTCCTCTCCACCCTTAAGAAAATGATCAGGGCACACAAAGGAGCGTGGGCTGAAGAGCTCCCGAGTGTGCTTTGGGCATACCGAACTACTATTCGAACTCCCACAGGCGAAATGCCCTTCGCCCTCACTTACGGGAGTGAAGTTGTGATTCCTGTGGAAGTCGGAATGCCCACATTCCGTATCCAACACTTTGAGCGAGACACAAACAACAAGAGGCTAGCTGAGAACTTGGATGCCCTGGAAGAAATAAGGGTGGAAGCAGCCATCCGAACAGCGAGTAACAAGCGAAATGCAGAGCAATATTTCAACAAACGAGTCAGGCCACGATCCTTCAAGGTAGGCAACATGTTGTTACGAGAGACGGGAGTAACCACCCCGACAGAAGGAAAGTTAGGGGCACGGTGGGAGGGGCCTTATGTGGTCACTAAGAGCAACCAACCCGGCTCCTACCGCCTCAAGGATAGCCAAGGGCGCGAACTACCTCACCCCTGGAACGCCGAACACTTGAAAAAGTTCTATGTATAGAGATGAATGGCAGGGACCTTACCGCACCTCATGTAAGGCAGGAACATGTATGAACAATTATGAATGAATGCGAGTGTCGGGATAATTCTTTGGCAGATCTCCTATTGTACAAACAAAACTAAGATGAGTCCTAACACTCGTAAGAAGATGAGTCTCTTGACTCGATAAAAGCCGAGTCCTAACACTCGTAAGAAGACTGGTTGACTCGCTGCGGGGTAAGGTCCAAGTCCCGGGACTTGGAACTGACCCTTGCTCCAACTAAGCCAAGTCCTAACACTCGCAAGAAGACGGGCGCTTGACTCCTGCTGGCTAAGTTCTAAGTCCTAGGACTCGGAACCGACCCCTACTCCGGCTAAGTTGAGTCCTACCACTCGCAAGAAGACGGGTTGACTGGCTACGGGGTAAGGTCCAAGTCCCAGGACTTGGAACTGATCCCTACTCCAACTAAGGTGAGTCCTAACACTCGTAAGAAGAAGGGTTCCTTGACCCGATAAAAGCCTAGTCCTAACACTAACACTCGCAAGAAGACGGGTCCCTTGACTTAATAAAAGCCGAGTCCTAACACTCGCAAGAAGACGAGTCCCTTGACTTAGTAAAAGTCGAGTCCTAACACTTGCAAGAAGAGGGGGTCCCTTGACTCGTTGCGGGGTAAGGTCCAAGTCCTGGACTTGATACCAACCCATGCTCCAACTAAGCCAAGTCCTAACACTTGTACGAAGACGGGTCCCATGACTCACTGCGGGGTTAAGTTTCGAGTCTTTGGACTTGGAACCGACCCCTACTCCAACTAAGCTGAGTCCTTACACTCGTTGCGGGGTTAGGTCTCAATCCCCGAACTCGGAATCGGCCCCAGCTCCAACCAGGCCGGGTCCCTTTGACCTCTGTAGGGTAAAGTTCCAGTCCCACGTCTCCAAACCAACCCCAATCTAACGAAGTGGGATCCCGTATCTCGAGGCCTGTCCCCGAGCCCCGCCAGGAACGCTTAGGAAACAAAAACAGGCATTCATTCAAATTGTGAAAGCACAGGAAGTACAAGGCAAAGGAATGCAATAGGAACCAGAAACATGTTTTCATTCACATTGTCAAAACATACAAAGTACAAGGGGCTGTGCCCAAAAAAAAAAAAAAAAAAAATTGTAGGAGGTGTGCCTATCACTGGGACAGAGGAGCTGGAGGAGCGCCCGAAAGGAATGGAGGATTTCTGAGCTTCCCAAAGTTTCAAACAAAGGTTTGCTCCTCTGGATTGGAAGGCAGGGATGCTAAGGACAAGGTCTGCAAGTCCAGCTCGGGATGCTGCAACAGATGGCATAAGTGTTCACGACCCGGGATCGGATCTCTTTGGCAAACCTACCAACGTCTCCCAGTTGAGACTTCAAGTTGGCAATCTCCCGGTCACGCGATAGAAGATCGAGGTTCTTTTGGATCCCCGACTGTGAGAGCTCGCCAATGTGTATGATCGCCCGCCGTAACTGTTCTCTTAAGTGTCGAGCTTCGTGAGAATGCCTGAAAGTCTCGAGTAACAACTTCGAGCACTGCTCTACTGCTGAAGCACGGCCCTGGCGGGACTCTTCAATCTCCTTCTGGATGGATTCTGGCTCCTCCCAGGACTTTAGCAATTCCTCCCGGACATACTCCAACTGTGCAAGGGTCGCACTCAACTCAGCCTCCCGAGCGACCAAGTTCCACTTGGAGGAAATGTGGGCCTCCTCGAGTCCCTTCTTCTCCAACGCCAAGCTGGATAGGTCCTGCTCGGCATCGTGTAGAGGGCCTTTGAGCTTCTTCTTCTTCTCTTTTTGCCTCGCAGAGGCTACCTCCAAATCCTCATTTTGCTCCTTCATGAACATTACCTCCTTCACTAGTTCCTTCCAGTTGGTCTTCAGGTCCTTTACCTGCTGAGCCCCTGCTTATGTTTAAAGTACCCAAAGCGCCCCAAGGAATCAAGCCCTCAGTTGGCCTCCTTTAGCTCTCCCAACTCATTCCCTATCGTCCCGGCCAGTTGGTCTGCAGCTTATGAAGGCAGAAAGAAAGAAAAAGGAAGGGGTTCGATTAGTAACAATGTTAGCTGCAAACAAGAAAAAAAAAGTCTGGAAAAGGTGAGCATACCTAGGCGAACAGTTGGCTCAACATGCGGCCTACACGCTCCAAAGCGTTCGCCCGGGCTTTATCCAGAGCCGAGGTCAGAGGCGGCGCACCCTCTGCCTCTGAGGAGGATGAAGGACCAGTAGTCACCAACTGCCAAGAAAAATTGGGGAGAGACTCCCAAGTCTGGTCACACAGCCCGGGCGCCACCGGAGTCAAAGCCGCGGAATCATCATCATCGCTTAGGTCGATAACTTGGAGAGGATCGTCTGCCAAGCTCTGGGCCGTAGCAGGAGAGGCATCAAGAGTCGAATCCTCACCTTCCTCACTTCCTACACTCCATTCTTCCTTGGACGAAAAAGTAAACCTGTGTGGCCCCTCTTATAAGCTTCCGGCACTGGCGAGGCCAGTCTCTGTCTCGTGTGACTCTGGTTCGAGAATCTAGCCACCTTCCTCTTCGTCGCCCATTGCACCCTTAGGGAAGTTTGTCTGAGCAGGGACTCAGTGGGGCTTGGCCCAGGGGTCTACTCACTGTCCCCAGAAGTGGAGGCTGGAGAAGGGCTCCACTCTCCCTGATGAGACCCGAACCCGGGGAACACCTCACCTCCCTCGTCTTCGGTCCCCCTTTGGGTAGAATCTCGAGAGGATGGCAACTCTACTTTCCGGGACCTGGTCGACGAACTTGCCCAAGGGGACCCAGCGGCAGTCTCCACCTAAAGAGTGTCCTCAAAGGAGGTGAAGGTTGCGAATGAGCTGGGCTCCTTGGAGAAAGGGTACGCCAAGGAGGCGAAAAACACTGCCTGGAGGTCCCAAGCTTCCAATTCTTCTACAAAAAGGGGTAGGGAGCTTTGGAAGGATTTAGCAGGTCGGGAACCGGTTGAAGCAGAAGGACCAACAGTAGGACTGGGACCATTCAGGAAGGATGTCGTCCCCCATGACTAGGGTGTTGGAACCTCCGCTCTAATGGACTCCTGGCATTGAGACAACCAGGAGCGACTTTCAGACTCCCCAACCTGACCCTTAGACGGAGTGGAGCCCTTGGTGACACTGCTTGGCGGGGAAGAGTCACAGCTCACTCTCGGTCATTTGGCCTGATTGTAAGAAGGACGCGCGGCCCACTTTCTACGAGAGGGGGAAATCTCGGGATGGGGGACGCTACCCAGGAAATTTCTTCCCACGGCGTCAAAGTGGTCAAGAGCAGTCAAATAGTCACTGATGTTCTCATCCGAATGAATCACCATGGTGTTCGACTCTCTCGGGTGAGCCCACACCCACGTGACCAACTCATATCGGGCCTCATCCCTTCTATTGAGGGTAAGCTCCAGATTCTTAGCTGATGGAGGATACCCCCAAGATGCCTGAATGTGGAACTCTTTGTTAAGGGCCTCCCCTTCAAGGTATTCCCAGTCCAGGCCAGACACGAAGAAGAACTTGTGAGACCATTCTTTAATGCTTGAGTAACGTTGCTCAAGCGAAGTAATTTTGCGGGTAGAGGACCGGGCCTGGAAACTGACAATGTTGCCCGGGTAGTAGACGAGTCGATACGCATAGAAGGACTCCCGCTGCATCATGTTTGGGTACTCCTCGAGGGTCTTGCTCAGAACCATCCTATAGATGATACAACTGGAAATCAAGAGGCGCCACACGTTAGGATGGAGCTGCAATGGGGCAAATCCAAGGTAATTCAAACATGTGCTGAAAGAGAGTAACCCTCGTTGCAGATTTGCTCCTTGGCATATCCAGAATCACGAAGTGGGGATCCCGTACTTGGAGCGAAATGCTCTAAGGTCGGCCCCAGTGATAGAGGAGACCCAGTGTTTCCCCCCGAAGAACGAAGCAGCAACGTCGGTGGGAGCCATCGAAACGGTAGAAAGCGGCAGAAATGATGAAGAACGAAGGGCGAAGGAAGAACTGTCAAAGGAGAGAAAGGGTGAGGGAAATAGTTGCTGGGAAACTAAGAATGGAAAAGAGAAGAGGAAGAAAGGTCGGGAAAGGCAGAATGAAGGTGGAAGGAGAAAAGGAGGGAGGAAAGCAGCTTAAATAGGAGAAGAAAGCGGCAAGAGGAGGCTCGGGAAGATAAACGACCCTTGGGCCAGTGACGTCGGAGAGTGCCACGCAGCACCAGTAGCCGAAATAAGGGCATGAATAGAAGCCATTAAGACAGAGGAGTGCGTGGCACACACCAGTATGATACCAGAGCGGCTAGAAGAATAGTCTGCATGTCCCATCGATTTTCAGGAAGTGGGACAATCGCCAGGAATGAGAAGACGCATTTATTAAGCAAGCAAGGAGCCTCGAGAAGTCGAACTAGCAAGAATCGAATTGGCAGAACTAAAAGAGGGGTGGGGGGCTCAAGAAACCTGGAGCAACGGAAGCCAAAGGGGCAGAACCGTAACGAAAAAGAATGGAATTTCCACCCCGTCATCGTGGGAATTTAGGAAAGCCCAACTAGGGGGCCTGGCCGAAAGGAGGGAGCTAAAGATCCTAGACAACAGAATTAAAGACCGAGCACGCAAGACATTCTAGAAGAGCCCGAGTCCAAAGGGGGCCAAGTTACGGAATTACCGGCCCAAGGGAGGAAGTTGGGAGCCTGGGGCGAGAGGATTGGGAAGCAAGCGCAAATCAACTCGGGGTGGCCTGTCAACAACGGGCTCAGGAGCATTAGAGGGAATGTCCCAAGGGTTGACGAATTGACAAACCCAATCGCTGGACCAGACACAAACCTACATTCAGATAGCAGCACACGCCCAGTCCTAGGGTCACAGATCCAAGGCATGAAGCCAGTATCAGACAATCCAACGCACGATAGCCCGTTCCGCGTACAGAGGACGGCTCGCCCACGACCCGAAACGACCTTGCATGGTAGGGACGTGGCGGCATGAAACGGCCTGTTCCACAAACAAAGGACGGCTTGCCCACGACCTGACACCTACTGGAGTGACAAAGAATGAATGGTGGCAGGCCTGACGCCTAACATGCACGATCTCCATCACCAGAGGAACCCGAAACAGGTCAAAATAAGAGAGAACCCGTCTACAGGGGGATCTTCACTCAATTAGCCTCATAATTTTACGATATTCTGTATTTCTCTCTTCTTGGCCAAAGAATAACATTGACTTAGACATGAGAGTGACCCTGGAGGTCACCAGAGCCTCCATTTCTTCTTTGTTGCAGGTAATGTGGAACTTGGGCTTTGCGAACTGTTTGGGCTGCGAAACACGGCATCAATAGTAGCCATCGCCTCAACTTCTGCCCACTTTGTAAAGTAGTCGACAGCTAGGATAATGAATTTGGTTCCTCCTTTGCTAGGGGGCATAGGGCCTACCAAGTCTACTCCCCATTGCGCGAACGGCCATTGCGATGTTTTGGACCGCAATTCTTAAAGGGGTGCACTTGCGATTGGTGCATGAATGTGGCACCGAACACATTTCTTTGCGAACTCCTTTGCATCTTTGAGTGCGTTTGACCAATTGTACCCTATCCTTACAATCTTTGCGGCGAATGATTGTTCTCCTGAATTACTCCCTCAGATCCCCTCATGTACTTCATTCATCATGTACAAGGACTCTTCCTCTGTTATGCATTGCAACAATGGGTTTGTGGAACCCCGCCTGTAAAGTACTCCGTCAATTATGGTAAACCTGGTCGCCCTTCTTTTCAACTTTCTCGCATCTTCCCTAGATGAGGGAAGTTAGCCTGTCTCAAAAACTTTTTATATCATTAGCCCATCCTGGAGTGTTTCTTCTTTCTTTTGTTGAGGCTACGTGTCCCAATCGGTCAATCTTGGAATTGTTTCCACAAGGTATCTTCTCGATTCAAAAGTACCTAAGATCTTCGCTTTGTTCTTGTACTTGGTGAATGTATTATATCAGCTTGGATCCCCTCGCCAAATATTCATCTGTGATTCGCCCAACTACCACTTGTGAATTGGCTTTCATCTCGACTTCCCCGACTCCTAATAACCTCGTGTGACTCACTCAAAAATGAATAGCACAAAGGTTATCCCAAGTGCAGTAGGATATCGCGTAATAATTAGGAATAAATTTCTAGATCGTCTCCTCAGGAAAAGTTACTTAAAATCAAACTCGTTTAAAATTGTGAAAATATTCACAAAAGGAAAATAAAAATAATGGTATGTGCAATGAATGGAAGAGTTCAGCAAGAATGAAAAGGGCACTAGTTATGGACTAGATTCATATTTTGGATTTTTGAGTGTCGAAATGAAATGTAAAAAAAAGCTAACAAATTCAAATTAACAATAAAAAAAATTAAACTAAACTAAACAATCTTAATTAATCTGAAAATTAAACAATAAAACATAAATTATTTAAGTCATAATTAAGCTTTAATCGATCTAATATGCAATGGAACTGAGAGATTAATAAAACTAATCTAAGAATTAAACTAGATTATAAAGTAATTGACAAAATACGAACTAAAAATTGAAAAGTCCAAAAATCAAGATTCTAGGTTCATCCTTGTATTCAAATCACAAATTCTCAAAATTAATCCATAGCAATTGTAATCACTGTTAAATGAAAGCTTAAAAGAGTAAGGAAAATAATGACATTTAGTAAAATAAATAGCAAATAAATTGCCCAAACTTCTAAGCTAAAAATCTTAAAAATAATCCATAAACTTTAAACTGAAATTAAATAAAAAGTAGAGAATGAAAAGAGCAAGCCAAATAATGGAGATGGAGGTAGTAGGCAATGGAGGAGGCGGTTAGAGCGAAAATTGGACCCTGGAAGAGTTCTTCAAATGTGCGGTGCTGCTCTCCAAAAATTCATCAATTTCATGCTAATGGTATGCTTAAATAGGGTAGGAAAGAAACCCTAATATCTTCATATTCGCCCACACAAAATCGCTTAAATATTAGGACTCAACTTGGCAGTCACGTATGTGCTTTAGGAGTTTGAATTTGGAAATCCTTATTCGAGACAACTTTGTAGCCCCTTGAGATAGCTTTCCAATAATGCATCAAGAATTGTATCAATCTGATATTTGACCAGAAAGTTATGCTTAAAATACTAAAGTATATCCATTCTGTCTCTTAACACATTTTAGACTCTGATCCGAATTACTTTCAAACCCATCATTATCCTTATTTGAAGAGTCCTACACTAGTTAAAAAGTTCTTAGGTTGTTCCAACGTCTTGCCCACTGGAAATTCCTTTGAATTTGAAATTAGAAATAAAATAATAGAAATTAGAAATAAAATAAGATAAGAATAATAGAATATCAAAAATATGTTGTACATGTGCATGAACATTGTCCAATTAAATCAAAAGTTATAAAATTAAGCATAAATCATGCTATTAACCAATTTAAATCACAACTCGAATTTATTCATCTTAACTCTTTTTCCATCTAAAACCAATAATAATGTAATGAAATAAATAAAATATATTAGTTCTAAATGTATAAAATATGCAATAACTCAGCTCAATCACTCCTCCAACTAGTGTTTTGCTAATCCTTGAGCAAAATAATAAAAATTAATTGAGATGAATATTGTATAAAGATACAATCCAAACAGAAACAATTAAACACAATTATGAATTCTCACAAAAGTGACACGTTACTACTCAACCTTCAGGGGCAATACCCATCAAGACTATCTCAACAATCTTTCACATAGAATTGAGGTAAATGACTCAGAACTTAAATGTGTGTGTGGAGCTAAATTGGTTGTGTTCCTCATTACTAACCATGATTTGTCATAGAATTTTTAAACCTTAAGATTAATCATTGTTGATTCTAACTACCTCAAAGCCCAAGGGACTAGCAGTTTTCACGCCAGCTCTGTTTTTAAAGGTTGAACACTCAACTCCCAAAGTCTTGGGTAACTGTTTCTAGCCCTTTTCTTAGGAAATCTCACTAAGCTGCCTTTATTCCTTCTTTTTTTTTTTTAATCTTTTCAAATCTCTTTTTTTTTTCATTTTTTTTTCAAACATGGCTCGGTAGTCCTGCAGTTTACTTCTCCTGTGTTAAATCAGTGAATAGTAAATAAGGAACACTGGAAGCGTAAGCATGTACAAAATGTCCTTCAAAATTTGCCCTTCGTTCTACAAAAATCTTATCAAGTCTCATCTCAATAAGTATAACATCTTGGTGTTTCAAGCTACACATCAACAAAATATGATGCATCAAAAATCATGCTCTATACTTAAGCTTGAAAATAAATCTTCACAAAATGATTCCACTCAACTACTCCACCAAAATGTTAAGATTTCACAAAATACCATAAATAGAGTGTGTGTCAATAATATGTGTATCAATGTACATGACATTAATGCAATTTTTTTTTAACTCTGTGCACACACGCTACCCCCCAACTAGTGAGAGACATGGTCCTCAATGAATTGAACAAAAGAAAACAAAGTGTACAGGAATAAGCAAGCAAAACAAAAAAATCAACATGAAATATAAAATCAAAACAAAACAACAAATAAAAACAAACAAAATGCAAGTAAAGAAAGCTGTAAAGGGTGAAGAGATCAAAACACTTCCCTGGAATCTTGCACAAGCAAGATCTCTTCGTGTGGATAAAAGACCTTCAGAAACGGTTTTAGACGTTGTCCATTGATAGTGAATCTATTTCCATTATTCGGATTGACAATGTCTACCGCCCGTAAGGATGAACCTTCTTTATAATGTACAGCTCCTTCCATTGAGATTTCGGCTTCCTGGAAAAAATATGCAGTCTTGAATAGTAGAGGAGCACTTTCTGATTAGGGACAAGATATTTGTCATGGATCTTCTTGTCATGCAAGGCTTCATTCGCTTCTTTGCCAAGCGGGAATTATCGTAGGCCTCTCTCTTTATTTCTTCAAACTCTAAAATCACTTCAACAACATGCACCTCTGACTTGTCGCAATCACCAGGCATCTTGCGAGTATTGAACACATTCATTTCTAATGTCATATTTCCGAATGTGAGTTTCAACACTACAATTTGACAATTTATCAGTGCATTGGAGGTAGCAAGGAATGGGTGCCCAAGGATGACAGGCGCCTGGTAAATATCAGTGAATGGAAGAGTGCAACAAGAATGAAAAAGGCACTCGTCATGGACTAGATTCATATTTTGAATTTTTGAGTGTCGAAATGAAATGTAAAAAAAAAAACTAACAAATTCAAATTAACAATAAAAAAATTCAACTAAACTAAACAATCTTAATTAATCTGAAAATTAAACAATAAAATAGAAATTATTTAAGTCCTAATTAAACTTTAATCGATCTAATATGTAATGGAACTGAGAGATTAATAAAACTAATATAAGAATTAAACTAGATTAAAAAGTAATTGACAAAATACGAACTGAAAATTGAAAAGTCTCAAAATCAAGATTTTAGGGTTCAAGCTTGTATTCAAATCACAAATTCTCAAAATTAATCCATAGCAATTGTAATCACTATTAAATGAAAGCTTAAAAGGACAAGGAAAATAATGACATTAAGTAAAATAAATAGTACACAAAATCGCTTAAATTTTAGAATTCAACTTGGCAGCCACGTACATGCTTCAAGATTTTGAATTTGAAAATCCTTATTAGAGAGAACTTTGTAGCCCTTTAAGATAGCTTTCCAACGCATCAAGAATCTTATCAATCCGATATTTGAGCAGAAAGTTATAATTAAAATACTAAAGAGTGTCCATTCTGTCTCCTAACGCATTTTGGTCTCTGATCCGAATTACTCTCAAACCCCATCATTATCCTTATTTGAAAAGTTCTACACTCATTAAAAGTTCTTAGATTATTCCAACGTCTTGCCCACTTGAAAGTCATTTGAATTTGAAATTAGAAATAAAATAAGATAAGAATAATAGAATATCAAATATATGTTGTGCATGTGAATGAACATTGTCCAATTAAATCACAAATTATAAAATTTAACATAAATCATGTTATTAACTAATTTAAATCACAACTCAGATTTATTCATCTTAACTATTTTTTCATCTAAAACCAATAATAATGTAATGAAATAAATAGAATATATTGGTTCTAAATGTATAAAATATGCAATAACTCAGCTCAATCACAGTGATCGCCAAACTGGCGAGTATTGCTTAATACTCAGCTTCGTTGTCTGTCACTTTGAACTCCAATCGTACTGCGTGGTACAATTCTTTCCCTTCACTTGCTACCACATACCCTAACTCCTCCACCTACTCGACAGGCTAACCCATCTACATACACTTGCCATGGATTATTCTCAGGTGGTTTGTGGTTTTCTTCTTTGAAATTGGAAAACTCTGCTACAAAATCAACTAGTATATGCCCTTTCACAACACTTTTTTGGTATGTAGCTGATATCGTACTTACTTAGTTCGATTGACCATTTGACCAACCGTCCTGAGGTGTCTGGTTTTTGTAGAGGCGACGAAGTGATTACCTTTATTGGATGGGCTTGGAAATAAGGCCGTAATCGCCTTGCCGTTACTACCACCGTGAAGGCGACCAATTCCACCTTCGGATACCTGGTCTCTGCTCCTCTCAATGCCCAGCTTACGTAATACATCAGTTTTTGCTCCTTCCCTTCCTCTCGTATCAATGCAACAAATATTGCGTCTGGAGTTACTGCTAAGTACAATGACAATGGCTCTCCTGGCTTGGTGTGGTTGAGCAATGGTGGCTTAACGGGGTACTCTTTTAACTGAGTAAATGTTTCTTCACATTTGGCATCCCATTCTTGTGCTTTCTTAAGCACCTGAAAGAAAGGAAGGCATTTATCCGTTGATCGGGATACAAATATGTTCAAAGCTACAATCTTGCCTGGCAGTTTTTGTATTTCGTTCAAGTTTGTGGGCGACTTCATCTCAATTATTGCTTTGAGTTTCTCGGGATTTGCTTCGATTCCTCTTTCTGACACCATCAAAATCTAGGAATTTTCCTGACTGTACTCCGAATGTGCATTTCATTGGGTTGAGCTTCATTTGGTACTGACGTAAATCCAGAAAAGCCTCCCTGAGGTCTTTTATGTGTTGGTCTAACTCCTTGTATTTTACTAGTAGATCATCGACGTACACCTCCATGCTTCTCCCAATCTGGTTTTTAAATATTTTGTTTACCAACCTTTGGTAGGTTACCCCCAAGTTCTTCAAGCCGAAAGGCATCACCTTATGGCAATGTAGTCCCTAGTCAGTTATGAAAGCGGTTTTCTCCTGATCAGCCTTTTTCATCCTGTTTGATTGTATCCCCGAGTAGGCATCCATCAAACTTAACATTTTATGCCCTGCCGTTGCATCTACTATTAGTTCTATCCTTGGTAATGAGAAACTGTCTTTCGGGCAAGACTTGTTGTGGTCGATAAAATCCACACACCTTCGCCACTTTTCGTTAGATTTTTTTACAAACACCACGTTAGACAACCACTATGGATAATGTGCTTCTTTGATGAATCCAACTACTAATAACTGATCTACCTCCTCCACGATTGCTTCGTACTTCTTGGTACTAAAGTTTCTCTTCTTTTGTTTTACTAGGCGTACCTTTGGGTCTGCATTCAACTCATGTTCGATGACTTCCTCGCCTATCCCTGGTATATCTTTATGACTCCATGCAAATACGTCTTTATGGTTTAGAAGAAAATCTATCAGTTGCTGTCTTTCTTCTTGTGCTAATTTTGTCTCAATTTTTACATGGCTTTCGGGATGATTCTGCTCAAGGGTGACTAGCTCCCCACGCTTTAGGGTATCTTCATCTCTAGTCTCTAACTCTATCGCCATTACCAGTGGGAGGACTGTCTGTTCTTCATAATCCATGATACTGACCTCTCCTTGCCCTTGTCTAAGTTCCTGAACATAAGCCAAGACCTGCTCACTATGTACTTCGCCTAGTCCTCTTGGTCCGTGCACCTCGCCTGTTGGGAACTTCATTTTTAGACGATAGGTCAAGGTCATTCTTTTAATGCATTCAACGTGGGCCGCCCAAGGATCGCATTGTATGTTGATTGAGTTCTCACTACTAAAAACTCAGTCATCGCTGTGGCGACATAACGGTTTATGCCTACAAATATTAGTAACATAATGTACCCCATTGGTTGCACTGCATCTCCAGTAAGCCCTTTCAATGTAGCTGGTGATGGTTTCAACTATTCTTCACCGATTCCCATTTTGCTGAAGTATCCCAGAACAAGATATCCGCCGAGCTTCCATTGTCGATCAATATTCTTCTGGTGGTAAAATTTGCCTCCAACATTGTTACCACCAAAGCATGATCATGGGGATACACAACCCCTCGGCAATCTTCCTCGTCAAAAGATATCGTGAGGGATCCTCGTACTCGGGGCTGTTTGACGGGCCTCTCTATGTTATAGACTTCTTCATATCTTG
This sequence comes from Juglans regia, assembly GCF_001411555.2. Classification (NCBI taxonomy): domain Eukaryota; kingdom Viridiplantae; phylum Streptophyta; class Magnoliopsida; order Fagales; family Juglandaceae; genus Juglans; species Juglans regia. The sequence goes on from NC_049905.1 coordinate 12,344,341, forward strand.
CCCACCTTGCATAGGCCTTTCTTCCTGAGGAAGTTGGGTCACCTCCCTCATATCTGCAAGCAATTTTGTGAATCTCTCCTAGAGGTTGATTTCTTCAGTTTTCATCTGCACTCGTTCTTCGATCCCTAGGTTGATTTGACCTCCTCTTCCTTCTGGATGATTCCCGTCGTCGGGGGGCTCTTACTTCTTTGTTTCTTGTGCTCATTCTTTCGTTAATTTGTTCGCCATGGGGAGGGTCATGTTCTGGGCAATCAATCGCTCCAACCCGCCATTGTTCCTCATTTCTTCTATTTTTTTGTTTCAGGTTGAAACTGTCCTTGGTTTTGTGTGCCCTTGTCTTATGATAAGTGCAGTACTTCTTGGTTTACCGTTCGTTCTCAGTTGGTTCTTCTTCCCTTTTTTTTTTTGAATAGTGTACATAATCTCCATTATGCCTTCTTACATTACTATCCCGTCTTGACTCTTGCTAGTCTCTCTTGGCCTTTTGACCTTCATGTCGGTCTTTCCTCTATCCTCCTTTCGTTTCCCGCTCACTCCTCCTTTCTGGTTGGGTAGTTAAGGCGATCAGGGTATCTTCAGCATTAACAAAATTATCAGCCCTGTCCATGAACTCTCATAAGGTGGAAGGGGTTTTTCGGGCCAGCTCGACCATGAAATGGCTTCTCGGCCAAACACCTCCCAATAGTGTTGCTAGCATGATTTTCTCATCTTGGTCATCGGTCGTCATCTTTTCTTTATTGAAGAGTGTTAAATACGCTTTGAAACTTTCATCCTCCCGTTGTTTGAAAGTCAGCAAGTATGCGGCGGGTCTTTTGCGCTTTCTACTCGCCATAAATTGGGTCAAGAACTGTCGACCTAGCTCTTCGAAGCTCTCTATGGAGTTTGGTTGTAGAGCACCAAACCATCCTCTCGCCGATCAGTTTAGGGTCAAAGGGAAAGCTCTACAAGCAATTTCCCCTGGGAACCCGTGAAGCGTCATATGAGCTTTGAAAGTATCAAGGTGCTCCACGGATCTTTTGAGCTATCGTATAGGTCCATTGATGGTACTTTAAATTTTGCAGGCAGGGGCATTGTCAGGATCTCCATAGAAAACGGTAGATTTGTGCTGGACAGCAACTGATCGACTGAAGACGACGTTCCTATTGTCTTGGCCATCTCTTCATACTTGTATATTAAGCTACGTACGTCGTGGTGCAATTTCTTCGCTTCCTCGCCCTCCTGATGGCATTTTCCTGTGCTATTTGCCTCCATCTCTACCCTGTCAGCCTGACTGGGCGTCGCATCCTCGCCTGACGACCCATTTCGTGACTTAAGAATCTTGTTTTCCTTTCACAAGGAGTCCAACTCTGTAGTAAGCTTCTTTATCATTTCTTCCATTTCCGCAATCTTCTCCTCCATGCTTTGTGAAGTTTCTCCCTGATTTCTAGTTGCCTAAGACCAAGTTTTGATGGGCATGTGAAAAGCACGCAATGTGTGAGACTTAAGAATCCCACAGACGGCCACCACCTCACGATCACCTGCAACCAAAGTGTGAAGAGCACGGGGGTCCGAGGGAACGCCTCTGATGTCTAAGTCAGTAATTTGAGGATAGCAATAACAATCACAATAATTCCCCCCTTTACTTACCTGGGTTTTTCCTTTATATAGAGCTTCGTGAGTTATCTTTTCTCCGTCACAGATAGTGATTATCCTTTATTCAAATTCAAATTTAGATATGAGGATTCATTTCCTAGCAAATTTGAATAAAAGCCTCCTTTATCTTTTGCCAACGACTGGATAGCTATCCTGTCTATATTAGCTTATCCAGTCGTTATTGGTCATGGGCTGGTTCCCTTTGTACTGGGCTAGGCTCCTTAGTTATGATATGGGCTTTTGTCGTGGGTAAGGGCCCAGGTCCATTTCAGGGATTAACCGGTCGGGATGTCCTCTCCATGCCCTTTTTTGTTTGAAGTCGTGGCTGACTAAGGGCCACCGTAGACAACCTCTTACCACCAAGGTATGCCAAGGTTGATTTACCACGCTCGAGAATTGTCCCTTCCATCGCATATTAACCACTATTTTAAGATTAGGTTTTAAACGTCACCTCCTTCTCACAGGGCATTGGCATCAGCCCTAGAAAGCATTGACGCACTCTCTAAATTTGACAGGCCGTTGATGAAATTACATATAGTAATTTAGAGTATTTCGTCTTGCATTTTGCATTGTATTGTTATGACATGGACTATAGGTGTTACTGGAGATTTACACCTTTGTTTTTTTTTTTTTTTTTGTATGATAAATCTATGATTTATGTGAATTTGTGGTATTATGGGCGGAGAATTAATGTATGCGGCTATGCGGGTTGAATTGTTGGCTATTGAATTGATATGTGACGGCTCCGGTTGTTATGTTGTTGTTAGGATGGTGATGTTGGGCTGTTTGGGATTGTTGTGGTTGTTTGGCTGTTTTGGAATGACTTTGGCTATTTGTGGGTTTATATGTAGCATCTTGTGGTTGGTTTTATAACTATTTGTGGGATGATGCATGTTGGGCTAGTTGTGTTGGATGTGTTGTGAGTTGGATGGATGCTCGGGGTTGACATGTTGGTTGTTTCGGGTTTATACATGGGCTGTTGAGTAAACGCTGGTTGTTTTGGATTTATATGTTTGTTATTGGTGTGGATGTTCAGGTTGGGTTATGTAACGTTCGTCCTCATGGTAAGACTTTAGAAAATAGTTTTAGAAAAGGAGACAAGAATTACTGACCCTTTTAAATTTTTTTTCCCTTCCCAGTATATGAAAGATTCTAAGCTTAAAACTAAAATCCATTCTATAAATATAAGAGAGAGTTTTACAGCAGAAATCAAAGTTAAGTTAAAAGGCCTTTTACAAAAAATTGACTTTTATACATTATGTAAAACTTGCCTAGGTTTCAGTCACTCTTCCCTTGGGTCATGTCTGTCCTGACGCATCGTCCTCATCTTGTCCCTGAGAGGAGGAGAGACTTACATTAAAATAATGTGAGTCTAATACTTAGTAAGTATTACTTCATACAGTTAAAATATACTAACATAGATTTTCAGTCATGCATTCATATTCATCTACATACTTTACATGAGCATTCATTTCATTTTAAACATTACAATGTGGGATTTTTCTTTAAAAATGTTTTCATTTCATAAAACATTTTCCACACCTTGTACTTTCATTCATAAGGAAACTAAATCATGCATGCATTCATCCATTTTTTTCTCTTTTCCTCTGGCCGATAAACACTATTACGCCCCCTGTGTTGGCGTTAATGATCTATTGAACTTGGATTCCGCTCGTGACCACAGGTTGGGAATCCCTTTCAGTCAAGGCGTGGCACTGGGTGCACTACCAGTACTACTTACCCGACATTGCAATATGCCCAGTCCTTTAGTACCATCATTCATTCAGTCATGGTCGTTAAGTATTTTCATACATTAAAACATTCACTCATTTCCTTTCCTTTCCTTTCCTTTCATACATTTAGTCCTTTCCTTTTCATTTATTTTCAGTTAACAATCCATTCATTTCATAAACATCATTTAAAAGCATGAGCTTAAACAACATTTCTTAAAACATCATTTCATAGCATCATTTTAAAACTCAGTTCATAGCCTCATTTAAAACACACTTTCATGGTGTCATTTAAATACACTTTCATCGCCTCATTTAAACATCATTTAAAGCATCAGGCATAAACATCAACATTTCATTTCTTGGGAAATATAGACAATAGATATTACATATAACATTCATTCACATGCATACAACTATTACTTTTGAGTGCATAAATATGGGCTGCGAAGGAAGGCCATACATACATATACCTTTAAATATTCATGCATAGCATACTTTCATAAAACATCATTCATTTCATTTTCATAAAGCATAATAAAGAAAACATTTCATTTTCATTTCATATCATTTATAACACTCTATAAAAGTGTGAACATAATACTTACCTGAACTCCATGTTATTTACATTTCATGCAGTCCATTCCTATGCGTGTTAGATGGCAACCTACATGCATACATAACGTTAGCATCATTCCCTTTTCGAGTGCATAAGTAACTAAACTTAGAAAATACATAAACTTCTCCTCACTAGGACTTAATTCACTTAGACATAGTATTTCATCTCAGTCCATCTTCTATGCTTTCCTTTATCACGTTTACTCTTTCTTGAACCCTCCTGGGGTCGCCTTTTCCATACACATCATTCTACTCCATGTTCTTATCTTTTAAAGGGAACCTCCATGATTCACCTTAAAGTTAAGACACACTAACACTTTCGCACATGCTTCCTACCAAACCATTCCATCCTGATGCATAACTTAAACCAACCCAGTTATGCATCCCCATCCTAGTGAATACACACGTCACTTCCTTCCTTCACGTACCCTGACCCAGAATTTACTATAACCTTAACCATGCATAATACACAACTTTAAGCCAACCTTGAGGCTTAAACATCGTGCACTCATGCTTAAGACAGATTACCCATTACATATGGTAAATCTGTTCGGCACATGTTTCCAACCAAATGCACATGTACCCTACCCCCATTTATCCCCTAAGATCAACATATAATCTATTTAAGGTCTGCTTGTATAAACAAGCTCCATACTCCGATACCAACCTTCAACTCAAATCCAACTAGCATGACCCTTCATACGACCCATCCAACTTCATAGTTCATCCCAACACTTAACACTACATAACCACATTCATAGCTACACCTCCCATCACATCACGTAGCTCAAAACTACTTTCAAGCTACACCGTTATCCATCACTTCACCTGGCATCCCGCCACTTCACTCTTACACCATTTTCTCACTCATCACATGCACGACTCCACATGCATTCCCCATCACTTCATGACATCCCACCATATTCCCTTTACGTCATCATTACACCATTCTGTCACTTCACACATACTCCCAGCCACGACACTACTACATAGGGACGCCCATCACTTCTAACTACACAGTCACATCACATCTATTCCTGGATATTGCTTCACAGTTCCCGATACTTCACAACAAACTACACACTACATCACAGCCCATCACTTCACATAGTATAGTCCACAACACACTTCACAATACACAACCTCACAAACCACCACAACTACTTTGTTCACATAACCCAACACAACGAACTCTACAGTACAATATCCAACTTCACAATAATTAAACTAACGAGGAAAAGGAAGAGGGTCTATACCATGGGTCAGGATCACTAGTGGTGTTGGAAGCCACTAGCTTGGGCGGTGGCTGCCCCTAGGTGGTCATTGTGGTGCCCCTAAAAATAGGGGCTGTTCGGGTGGCTAGGGTTTGGTGGGGCTTCATGGTGGCGACGAGGGGTGGGTTTTGGTCTCACCATGGTGGTTGGGGGTTAGCTTGGCCGTGTACGATGGGGGAAAAGGTTGTGTGTGATGGGGCATCGTGGCACTGGATGGTCGTGGTGGGAAAGGAAAAATGGGGCTGTTGATCTGCCGTGAGGGGTGAGATGGTTGTGGGTAGTGGCGAGCTGGTGGTTGATGGCAACTTGGGAGGAGCTATGACGGCTCTAGGAGAACAAGAGGTCGCGGTTGAGAAAAAAGGGAGAGAGAGATATGTGGGCTTTGGGGACTGGGGGTGCAGCAGCGGTGGTCCATGGTGTGGAAGAGGCTTGTGGCGGTGGTTGGTGGTGTTGCGCTATGCCACGGCAGCAAAAGAGAGCTCGAGGGAGAGAGATCGAGATGGGCTGTGGGGGATTGAACCATGAGGGAGGTCTGGTCGGCGAGGCTCGATGATGGCATCGCATATTGCTCGCTGTGGCAGCACGGTGGAGAGAAATCGAGGGAGAGAGAGCTATGAGCTTCAGCTTCGTTTCTGGCGGAGAGAGAGAGGGGTTCGTGGGTGAGGAGATCGGCATAGGGAAGGTCATCGGTGATGATGTGGGCATGCAGACAATGGTGGAGCGGCAGTGGGGCGTTCGAGAGAATAGAGGGAATCGAGGGAGGGAGGCATCGACCGGAGGGAGGGAAGAGAGAGAGGGAGAAAGGGAAAGTGAGGTAATTCGGGTTTGCTTCAGAGTTTGAATCTCAACCCTTCATCTAAGAGTCCCCAGATTGATCCAATGGTGGAGGTTTAAACACTAAAAATAAACTAACTAAATAATAGAAATTAAAATAAAAATACAATAAGACTAATTTAAAACCCAACTTAAATTCTAAAAATATAATCTTTCATCATAGCTGCCGCAAGCCACCACCCAGTTCTTTGTCGTCCCGTACAACCACCACCTCCACCTCATGGCAACCGCCTACCCAAGGCCTAGCATACTACTCTGTAGGCCTCCCTCTACCATCAACGACCATCACGAAAGCCATAGCCCCACCATGCACCACGCAATCTCCCAGCAGACGTTCCACCATAACACCCTTGCTTGGCCATCGCCCAGCACACTTGAAGCCATAGCCACCCATACACTGGGCAACACCACCACAAGCCGCCGCCCCAATGTCCTTTGACCCATACTCTTCAACCATCCAGCACCAAGACAAAAGCTTCAATCACCCTCTATTTTGGGCACACCAAAATAGAGTAAGAAAAGCTCTCACTATGCCCCTTGGTTTTTCAGCTACGGTACATGACGGAAGCCACCGTACGTAGCTCCCAGCCGGTCACACACCTCCTCACTATCCCACGATGAGCTATCTCTCCCTTCTGCACGTTGTGCTCTCTCTGTCTCTCCCTCATTCCTTCAATGTGTTCGCTCATCACATTTGATCTCTCATCACTCTCTCTCTGTAACACCCCGTATTTTAGTGTATTTTTATTGAAGGAATTATTTTTATTAATTCAAAAATTTATTCTCTTGTTTTAAAATTGTTGGGTTTTTAGTTGGTTTATTTTTATGATTTTTAATTTTATGAAAATTATTTTGAAGTGCTTTCTTAATATTAATTATTGTTATGCATTTAAATTGCTTTTCATATTTAATTAACTTGTTGTTGAATTTAATTATTTTAATTTCATTTTATCATTACGTTTAAATTATTTTATTTAACTTGTTGTTTTGAAATCGTTCCCGTTGGATCATTTTCGTGACCCAAGATGTGAGGATTGGACCTCATTTCTTTTCCTCTATTTTCTCTTTCCTCTCTTTTTTCTTTTTTTCTTTTCCTTTCTTTCTTTTTCTCTTTCTTCCTCAGCCTTCTCCCGCTCGACACCCCTCTCCCTCTCTCTCCCCGTGCGCTTCTCCTTCTCCTTCTCCACCCAGACATCACCGCGCGCCGCTGTGCATGACACCGCCCCTCCCATCAGCTTCCCCACCGGCCGGCGACCACCTCCCTCCATTTCCAGCTCCTCCATCACTGCCGATAGCCCCCATTCGCAAGACCAAGCTGCGGCACCTCTTGTGCTCGCGCACCACCATTGTGCCACCACCGGCCACCATTTCTTCACCACTTCATCATCGACCTCCTACCAACCCAATGCACCCATCCTCATCTCCAATCTATCACCGGTGAAGCACATTCATCAACATTTCTATTTTGGGATTTTTGGTCATCAACCGCCGCCCACGCCGCCACCCACGGCCAACCACCACCACCACTAGCTTCACCGACATCTCTAAGCCCTACCCTATCAATCTCAGGTCTTGGTTTGTCCCTGTTCAAAAGTGGGTTTTTGAAACCCACGGCCACAGTGCATTTTGCACTGTTACGTTGCTGAGCAGCCACTTCTTGCACCTCCGTGATCCTCTGGAAATTATTATATAGTACTGTAAGTATTTTTCCAAATAAATTTTGAGATTTAAAGGTATTTTTGCACTAACTCATTACACTGTGATCTGGTTGGTTTTGCCGGACTGAGTCCGAGGAGTACGGGGGTCTGATGGATTGGAGAATGAAGTTTTTTGTGTGGTTGGTGTGTTGGGAGTTGTTGGTTATTGAGATGTTTCATGTACATGGCATATTTGCACGCATGATTATGTTTGTAAAGGAAACTGAGTTTTCGTGTAATTGCATTCATGTTCATGTATTTTATGAAAATTGGGTTTTCATGTGAGAATGGATTTTGGGTGCGTGTGTATCACGACCCCAAGCCGAGATGAGGCATTATCTCGGTGGAGCTCCTCTGGTCACTTGGGAGAGGAATATACTGAGTGACGTCCCCTGGACTGTCGCTGGATGACAATGGGATCGGACGAGAAGGTCTCGTGCCGACTCCATGGCCCCTCTGCTGGCAGGGGCTAGAGGATGCTTGGCCACGAACGCGCTGGGCGCGGAACTGGGCATCGCTTGTTGCGTAGTGGGTGTTTGGCCATGAACGCGCTGGGTGCGGAACTGGGCATCGCTACGAAGCCAGGATGTGCAGATGGTCCCTAGGGGAGATCATAGTGCATATGGTAATAATTGGATTAATGGACTATTTTCTGAGAAAATAGCCTGTGTTGGATATGGATTTTGTGTAAATTATTTTTTGGAAAAATGTTTTACGGATATGTTTGGGCCAAAATGGGATTTTGGCGTGCGTTTGAAAATATTCATTTTCGGAAAAAATGACGTTTTGGGCATAATGCATATTTCATCATATGCATGCATTATTGTTGGTAGCATTAATGCATTTATAATCTCGTGGTTGTTTGGTTTATACTTACCTGCGGTACTGTTTTTGGTAATGCAAATTTTGATGCAGATGAGGATGAGGGTGAGCCTAAGGATTCAGCTTTGCCCGAGGAGTGATTTGGGATCACTCATTTTATTTGAGACTTGTAATATATTTATTTTGGATGACTGTATAACTTTTTAAACCTTTTTACTGATTGTTAAATTTTGTTAACAATTCTGGTACTTAGTTGACTTAATTATCCGTCGCGTTGTTATTGTACACTGTCTCATGTACACACACTTGGTACTATCGTTGGGCTGCGTGACGATGTTGTCATCCTCTTGACTTTACGATCCCCGCATTGTCGTACGAGGGGGTCGGGGCGTCATAGGTGGTATCAAAGCATTTCGGCTCTGGGTAAAACCACATGTCCAAACCACATATCCCATAGGTGCAGTACCAGAAAGTTTTAAAGGTTGTAAATTGAAATTATTTAATTTAAAGTATGTGGTTTTTATTGGTTTTATTTTGTTTATTCTATGCTAATTGTTTGTTTATTTATTTTATTGTTTTATTTTATGGTAGGTTATTTTATTTGTTTTAATTATTTTATTGTGAACTATTTCATTGGTTTTATTCATTTTGTCGTATGTTATTTTATTTATAGAATTTTATTTTATTTTGTTTTGTTTTGTTTTCTTCGAAGTTGAAAGGCTGGTTAAGGTTGTGCTATGGCAGGAAGATGGTACGACTGTGAATGCCATTGTTAGGCTTGAACATTTGGTGTAGTAGGCCTAAACTCTTGGTGATTGATTTGTTTTAATATCGAGGCTCGAACATCATGGTCTGGGTGGACTCTATGGAGTAGGAACTCAAGTCGCAACTAAGGAGGGGAATAGTTTAATCGCTTAGGATAATTAAGGTCTTCGGTTCCGTAGAATTTATGTAGTGAGTCTATGGGTAGGAGGTTGTAAGTTCAACGAATTTCAAGGTTAGATTTATGAGAAGTTCATCTAAGGTTTGAGGCCCAATAGTTTTTAGGAAATAAGTTTATGGGATTTAAGGTGGTAGGTTCAACAAGCAATTAAGGGATTACTTAGATTAGAAGTTTTCGATCTTGCCGACCTTGATAAGCAATTTGATAACATTTGGGGTTTTAGAATTTACAAGTTCTATAAGGTGAATGTTTTAGATTTAAGGTCATCGATCTTGAGGATTTTGGGAAATGATTTTTATCTGGTTCAAGGTTTTAGAATTGCAAGGTTGAAGGGCTGAATTAAATAGGATTGATCTGAGTTGAGTTACTGATATGATAATTTTTTTCATGAGAGAATTTCTTTGGAGATGGAAGATGTTGATCTAGTTCAGAAAATAATTACTTTTAGCTCGAGGTTACAGTGACAGGTTAAGGACTTAATCCATATTAATTTTAAGGATAATAGATGATGCAGATTTAGGAAATGATTCTTGTTGATTTCAAGGATATAGGTCTAGATGATGGAAATGGTAGTGATGGATCACTTGCACGTTTGGAGGATTATTGGTTTTGGCTAAGGGTGCGTGAGATTGATGCATAGTAATGGTGAGTGTGTATGCATTTCGGAGAGTACAGGTCCTAGTTTCATTTTGGTTTGGAGGAAGTGGCTTTGGTAGGTGTTGAAGAGGAGTCGACACAATAGTAGTAATTCAAGAGACCTTGGCTTTGAGTTTTGATGAGTTGATTAGAGTGTACAGTTGAAGTGGGTTACCCAGTGGAATGATGGTTGGCAATAATTGTTGTGATTATCTATAGGAATTAATTGTGACTTGAGGTTACCTAGGAATTTTAATTTTGAGGCTATACTTTCCTTTGGAGATTGAGCATCCAGTTGGTTGAATGAAGGACATTGTTATTTAACTTGTAGAGAGATTGATGGGACGTCATGTATGGTGTATGATAAGATCTTGGAAGTTAAAGTTTAGGCATCAGTGGTGGATAATATGATCAAGTACGTGGGTTAATAAAGCACTAGGATCCTTGGATGCTTTGCAATGGCTTTTGGTGGATTGAAGATTTGAGTTTACTTTTGATGAAGTCAATGGTGGTTCGTAGTGAGTTTAGTCACTGCTAGATTAGATGTTGTTCAGAATGTAGGTGATGAGCTTTTGGGTTTAGGTTGTCAGGTAGAAATTTATAGGCGCTCTTATTGGTTCGCCAGGTTGGAATCGAGCCTTTTAAGGTATGTTCCTTATCGTAGATGAGACAAATGTATTTTGGGTTGAGGTTGCTTACTTTCAATTTAGGATACTGAGGTTGGTTGATATTGGTTTTCTATCAATGATCATGGATGTATTTTATAGAATTTGATTTTGATCGAGGCAGCAAGAGTTAATGGTGGAATTTGGGTTATAACTCGTGGTTTTGGGAAAGAGAGTATTTTTTCTACCAAATTGTGATAAGAGTTTTTGGTTAGTTGGTATGGAGCCACCTTGTACTCGATGGTGTTAGTTTTATGAGGACATAAATTTTATGCATGTGGCGAATATCAGAGTGCGCAGCAGAAGCATGATATTTTTGGTTGTAGTCAGGAGTTTAGATTGTGCTGATTTTGAGGAATTAGTGGTGACTTGAATTTTGAAAAGATACTTGTAATTGGGAGATTAAACATTTGGTTGTGCAAAATTTGTTATTGATGGTTAACTTTGGAAGTGGCTATTAGGTTACCAAAAGTAGAGTTCAATGGAGGTTTAGAAGTTGTAGCATAGGAGTTGATTGAGGTTGGCACATATTATTGTAAGGGCTTTTGATCATTGGAATTTATTGGATGTTGTATTAAGGTTCTTGTGGAAAATGGGATTTTGGATAGCATAGTCACCCTAGGAATACTGGTCATGATGTGTCACTGGGGGACTAGTGCGAGAATGTTGGATATCGCCATGTTTATTGAGAAATGTGCCACGTGCCATCAAGTTAAGGCTGAGCATCAAAGACCTGCTGGTAGACTTCAACCTCTCCCTATTCCTGAGTGGAAGTGGGTTGATATTTCTATGAATTCTGTTGTGGGCTTGCCGAGGACCCCTAGTGGAAAGAACTTAGTTTGGGTGACTGTTGGTCGGTTGACCAAGAGTGCCCATTTCTTGCCTATTAATAATACCGACTCTTTGGGTAAGTTGACTCGGTTATATGTCAAGGAGATAGTGCGTTTGCATGGAGTACCCAAGAGTATTGTGTCGGATCAGGACCTGTGGTTCACGTCCCATTTTTGGAAGAGTTTGCAGGCAGCTTTAGGCACTAAGTTGAAGTTTAGTACTGCATATCAGCCTCAAATTGATGGTCAATCAGAGCGCACTATTCAGGCTCTTGAGGTTATGTTGCGGTCTTGTGTCATGGAATTTCAAGGATGTTGGGAGAATCATATGCCGTTAATCGAGTTTGCTTATAATAATAGCTTTCATTCCTTCATTCAGATGGCTCCGTATGAAGCTTTGTATGGAAGCATGTGTAGATCACCCTTGTGTTGAGATGAAGTTGGTAAGAGTAAAGTAAATGGGCCTGAGATAATTCAAGAAATGAAAGATCAAGTTCGGTTTATAAGGACTAAAATGGCGGAAGCACAAAGTTTCCAGAAGAGTTATGCAAATACAAGAAGAATAGATTTATCCTTTGAAGTAGGTGATTGGGTTTATCTCAAAGTCTCTCCTATGAAAGGCGTTAAGCGCTTTGGTAAGAAGGGAAAGCTTAGTCCAAGGTATGTTGGCCCTTTTCAGATCGTAGAGAAGGCTGGGCTTGTTGCTTATAGAGTTGCCTTTCCGGACTATTTTGGGGATGTTCATGATGTATTCTATGTGTCTTCATTGAAGAAGAGTTTTGGACAGCAAGAGCCACGTTTTGTTGACTCTGAACGCATTCAACTTTAGCCTAACCTTATGAAGTTGCCCTGACACAGATCGTGGATTGGAAAGAGCAAAGGTTAAGGTCCAAGACAATACCTTTGGTGAAAGTGTCAAGGGGCGATCTGTTGGCTCAAGATTTCTCTTGGGAGAGAGAAGCCAACATGAGGGAGCAATATCCATATTTGTTTGATTGATTCTGGCGGTATGTTCTTAAGTTTGCTCTTAGTTGAATCTTATTCATGTCTTAGCTTTAATGTTTGACCATGCCAATTTCGAGGATGAAATTTTATTTAACGGGGGGAGGATGTAACACCCCGTATTTTAGTGTATTTTTATTGAATGAATTATTTTTATTAATTCAAAAATTTATTCTCTTATTTCATGGAAATTATTATTAGATCAATTTACGGAATAATATGATGTTAGGATTTAATCGTGTATTCATTTGGAGAAATTTTGTGAAAATCAAAGCATTCTGGGGAGAGTCGATATTTTAGGGTTACTAGAATTTTAGACTTTTTGGAAAAATAGGTTACTTTTAGCAATTTAGGCTTAAATATCAAAATTCGTGTTTGATTGAAAATTTACAAAAGTATGTTATTATTTTGTAGGTGATAATTGATTCTCGTTCAACTATTGTGGGAAAAAAAAATTCTAAAAAATTAAGAAGTTCAGGTAAGCAGAGTTCTTATACTAAACTTTGCCTAAAAAGAAAATGAAACGAAGTTGATTTTGAAAATATGCATGTTTGTTTTGAAAAGAAATCTGAAAACAACCTTAGGTATTTGTTCTGCTTATGCATGAAATCTGTACAAGAGAAAGTATTTTCTGTTATAACTAGTGTAGACATGAGCTAATTTTGTGCATTCTGCTTTTGATCTATGCAAAAAAGAGCGAATATGAAATTTATGAAAACTTGTGCATGTGATGCGAAAATGTTCTGAAACCATTTTTGAATATGTGAAAAGATCGAAATTTGTTCAGTACTCTATTTGGATGTATTGTGGCATATGAAAACCTTGGCACGAGATTCTGAATATGTATTCTAATTATGTCTAATTTTGATCTTCTATTCCGCTTCCGTTACGGCCCAGCCACAAGTAATAATAGTGGCATATGACCCAACAACAGGTTATAATAGTGGATACGGCCCAACCAAGGGTGATAATAGTGTATACTGCCCAACCACAGGTTATAATAGTGGATACAGCTGAACCACGGGTGATAATAGTGAATACAACCCTTCCACGGGTTAGAATTGTGGTTTATAACTGTATGACGGGGGTTAAACATGGTATACGACCCAATCAATGGTTATAATAGTGGTTACGACCCTTCCACGGGTTATAATTGTGGTTTATAACCATACCATGAAGATTAACCATGGTATTTGTCCCGATGTAATGCTCTGATATGATGAACATAAGGTCTCAAATTTTGATATGCCAAATGATTTTTAAATTAGAATGTTTTTTGAAAGTTTGGCTCTGATATTTTTTGTAACATGGTTTTGATTTTACATTCTGAAAGTAAATGTTTCTGATTCTGCATTTTTAAAGTAAATATTTTTTTCTACATTCTAAATTCTGAAAATGTTCATGTTTACATACTAGTGTATGTTCTCTGCTTACTGAGTTGTTGAAAACTCACCCCTTCTCTCTAAACATTTTTCAGATAATCTTGATGATTCTACTGGAGAGTAAGAGTAGGCAGTGTTAGAGAGATTTGATGTTCGTAGAGGAATGAGTGGCCGAGGGTACAAATACTTATTTGAAAGTCATAGTAAGAAAATTGATTACTTTCGGTTATTCTGATATGATGAGTTAGAGATATTTTCGAGTCTTTAAGGAGTTTTTAATTTATTTTATTGAGAATTTCTTTATTTTCCCCATGAAGGAACATGGATATTTGGATTGAGCAAATAAATTATTATTTTATGGAGTTTGATGGATTTTATTGTTGTGATATTGGAGTTGATATTAAGTAATAAGAGCTAACTCTCCGAACTTCCGGGAATAGGGCGTTACAGTTGGTATCAGAGTTAGGTTTGAGATTCAGGATACTTTATTGGTTGAGCTTTGAAAATCTAAGGTTTGAGATTCTGCAGACTTTATGGATTGAGGTTTTGGGAATTTGAGGGTTTAGATTTGTTTGGCTTATTCTGTAGGTTGTAGGACATGACTTGGAGGTTTAGATTTTGAAGTTAACAAAAGTTTGAACGAAAGTCAAGTTTGGAGGTTCTACATACTATAACATGAGGTTTTGGTTATCTGTTGGTTTAGGAAGTAGTTTCATACTTGAGGTATAGAAATTTGAGGACTACAAGATGATCACGGGGATATTTCAGGTTCGAGATTCCATAGACTTTAGTATATGTGTTTTTGGGTTATTGGGGACTTTAGGAAATACTTTTTAGATTTGATGTCTATAATTTGGCAGAGTTTAAGAGATTGTTGTTGATAATCAAAGTTTGAGATTCTACAGATTTTATAGATTGAGTTTATGGAAATCTGAAGTTTAGAAATGATGTTTTTTTTAAGTGATTTGTTGATGAGACTTAGGGTCCTAGAATTCTACAAGCGCCAGGATATGATTTTTTATGTTATGTAAGGTTTTTTGTTTTTTATTTATTGTTTATTGTTTTTTAGTTTTGTTTTTGCATATGCTAACCAATGGAATATGTCCCACGAAATTTGAGACTTGAGATTTGAGATTTTGCATACCTTAGGAAAACGATTTTATGACTTTTGAGATTTTAGTTCCGGTAGGCGTATGTAACGACTGCCCTTATGATGGGACTTTTTATAAAATGATTTTAGACAGGAGGACAGGAATTACCGTCCGATTTAAAACTTTTTGCTTTCATACCCAGAGTGCAAGACTCTACGTTATAAAATAAAATGTGCTTTGAGAATAAAAGAAGTTTACAACGGAAAACATTAATTTTAATAATAAAAGGCCTCTTATACATTTAAACACTCATGCCTAGACTTTCGTGCTCTTCCTCGTGGGCCGTGTTCGTCCTGACGCGTACTTCATTCGATTCTTGTGGCGGAAAAGGGCATGCATAAAAACAAAAATGAGTCGATGACTCGTAAGCATTACATCATACAGTTAAAATATAATAACATAGGTTTTCATTCATGCATTCATCATTCCATACATACTATGCATACATGCATACGTGCATTCTTTTGAAAACATCACTAGACGGATTTTTTCTTTAAAAAGGGTTCTCTTCGTAAAACATATCTCCCGTCAGTGCCTTCATTTCTTTAAGAGTTCATGCATTCATGCATCCATACATTCTTTCTTATCACTTTCATTGGCCAATACACACTGTTGGGGTTAGCGTTCTTCCTTTGGACCCGGACTCTGCTCGTGGCCACGGGTTGGGAATCCCTTTCATGGGAGGCAGCACTGGGTGTACTACCAGTACTACTTACCTGGCATTGCAATCTGCCCATTCATTGGTACCCTTTTCATTCATTCATATGGTCGTTACGTATTTTCATACATTAAACGTTCATTTCATTTCAGTCATTTCTTTCAGTTCAGTCCTTTCAGTTCAATCATTTTCATTTAATCAGTTCGTTCATGGAAAAACATCTTTTAAAAGCATAAGCTTAAACATCGTCTTTCATGGCATCCATAAGCATCAGTTTATAGGGACATTTTAACATCAGTTCATAGGGACCATTTTAAAACACTTTCTTCGCGTCAATCAAAGCATCAGGCATAAGCCTCGATATTGATTTTCTTAGAAAATACAAACAATAGATAATGCGTATAGTCATCTATTTACATGCATACAATTAATACTTTGGGTGCGTAAAAAAGGGCTACCAAGGAGGGGCCGTTACATATTTATACATTTGAACACTTAGCATTTTCTTTTGTAAAACATCTTGCGTGTAAGGCATCTTAAAGGAAACACGTTTCTTTTTCATTTCCGTATATTTAGAAAGCTCTAGAAGAGTATGAACGTAACATTTACATGGACTCCATGCTACTTTCATATAATGCAGTCCATTCATGTGTGTGTCAGATGGCGACTTACATGCATACTCATAACCTTAGCGTTATTCTCTATCTAGTACATAAGCAACTTAAACTAGAAGTAGAACTACACTTCACTTGAAAACACTCTCCTTCTATCCCATGCACTTATGTGCCCTTTACTATGCTAAAATCTTCGGAATCTACTTACGGTCACCATATCTTCCAACTCATGGTCTTGCCTCGAGTGTTCATCCACTAAAGTGAACCTATGATTCACCTTAGGATTAAGACACTAGGACCCATGATTCATCTTCCAACGCATGATTCCGACCTATGGAATCACGCATCTCAATCCTAGACAAAACACTTGTCACTATCTTCATGCACCTTAGCTTACACTAAATCCTCACTCCCATCCATACAAGCCACAAGGCTCTAAGCCAACTCTGAGGCTTCAGCACCGTGTAACCATGCTTAGGACAGATTACTCATTACATATGGTGAATCGGTCTGGCACATGTGTCTCACCAGATTACACATGTACCTTACCCCTTATCACCCCTCACCGGCATAAGGGGAAGCTGATGGTGGTAGAGGTGAGACTGTGCAGTGCACGTGGGCGTCGGGCTAAGCAAGGGAAGGATCGGCTAGGGGAAAGGGGCAGCGTACGTCGTACACGTGAGGGAGAGGGAGGAGAGAGAGAGGGGAGGGAAAAGTGAGGGAGAAGAAACAGGGTTCTGGGTATTTAATCCAGTCCCTTCATCTTGGGGTCTACAAAACAATCTAACGATGGGCTTTAAGTACTAATTTGAAAATGCGTAAATATTAACTTAATTAAAAGCACTGAGAGGAATAAAGGTAGAATATTATTTAAACTAAACTTTAGTTTATAAAATAATATTCCTTCATCATTAATAAAATGATGAAATATTATTTAATATCTTTAAGAGAAAAAAACCATTTAATTAATTAAAACTTTCAACATAATTTAAATCTCATAATATTTAAATAACTGAAATCATTTTAATAATTTATATTAAAATGATTTTCGAGAATTATAATATTTTTGGAGCTCTTCAAAATATTATAATTGTCTTATTTAAAATCAAGCTTAATTCAATAATACTGGAAATACCTCATATAAATATTTCCAGTACATTTAAAATACTGGGCGTACTTTAGAAGTTACATAATATCTTTAGAAACATGCCATCGAGGTTCAACACGCATAACGAGGCTCGCGGTCGCTAGAGAGAAGGGGCAGACTGTTGCATAATTTCCATCTTCAGAATTTGCTTACATCAGAAAGAAGAAACTTTACATCAGAAAGAAGGAGCGTACGTAAGAAGGAAGGAGTGGGGTGTTACTGCGTAATTCTATGGACTGGTTAAATGGGGGGTTAGTTAATTTCAAATGTATGTGAGTGAGATACAATGTGTTCAGGACTATAAGTTGTTAGAGTGTGTAGCAGAAGTGTGGTTTTTGGTAATATGATGGTTTGAGAGTTTATTTTCCTTTAGTATGAAGTTATTATATTATGTTGAGAATTCAGAATTTATTATCAGGTTTTTAATTGTATTGTTGAGCTTTGTAGTTAAACTTGATTTGGATCTTTCAAAGTGCAATACACTGCGTGCTAATAGGTATGAAGGATTAAGTTTTTGAGAATTGACTTCATGTACAACAAATTTCGAGGACGAGTTTTTTTAAGGAGGAGAATGTAACACCCAGGTCCAACACCAAGCCTCCTTTCTAAATACTTTTTGGTTAAGCTTATGAAAAGCCCAATTGAATTTTTCGAGTACTAATTTAAGGGCCCAAGTTGGGTTTTAATGGATATCAAATTTTCTAATAGACTTGCCATTGTAGTTAGATTCTTGGAATATTTTTGAATTGGGTTAAAAATATTTTTATGGGCCGAGAAAATTTATAGGACAAGTCATAATATTATAGAGTTTGAATCCATGCCCAAAAGTCAAAGAAAAAGCCCATTTATTGTATCGTACCCATGAGCCCAAATACTTGGAATGTACCAATAAGCCCAAGCCGTGGCAACCAGGGAGCAGTTTTCACTCCCATATCCCATGCATGTACGTGATCTACTCCCACTAGGGTTTTCATCATCGGCTAAATATACCACTACTTTGATCAAACAACCATGTATATCTTCTCCTGATTTTATCTCCATTTGATTTTTAACTCCCCATGATTTTGCAGTTTAACCTTTTTGTTTCTCACAAAAGATCTTCCTCTCAATAGATTTAGATACTCAAACGCTCCCTGCTTACCAATCCATATCGTACCACAACAGATCTCCCTTTCCCTTCTCTAGGATTTTCATATCACTCACATATATATACAAATTTATTATTCCATGCAAAAAGAAACTGCCCAAGCACTCTTCAGCCTCTCCTCATTCCCGTCTTCTCTGCTTTGCACCCTGCCGCATGTCATCACCCCACATCAAACCTTCCCTCTATATCCACAAAAAACCAACGCCACAACTTGGTCATGAGTCACCCGCGTACACAACACAAGCCAACACGGACGGAACCTCAGCCACCCAAACTCCTTAAAAGTTCACCACTCCAGTCGTGCACCACCAACCCACAGCACCTCCACGTAGCTGCCGCAAGCCACCGCCCAGTTCTTTGTCGTGCTGTAGCACCACCACCTCCACCTCATGAAAATCACCTACCCAAGGCCTAGCGTACTGCTCCATAACCCTCCCTCTACCATCAACGACCATCACCGAAGCCAGAGCCGCACCGTGCACCATGCAATCTCCCAGCAGACATTGCACTGTAGCACACCCCTACTTAATCGCTGCCCAACCCACATGAAGCCGTAGCTACCCATACACGAGGCAACAACACCACAAGCAGCTCGATGTCCTATGACCCATACTCTTCAGCCTTCCAACACCAAGACAAAAGCCTCCATCACCCTTTATTTCAAGCACCCCAAAATAGAGTAAGAAAAGCTCTCCCCGTGCCCCAAGATTTTTCAGCCACGTTACACAATGGAAGCCACCGTACGTAGCTCCCAACCGGTCACATGCCTCCTCGCTGTCCCACGAGCTCCATCTCTCCCTCATTCCTTATGATCTCTCATCACTCTCTCTCTTCAGCGCCCAGCCATTCAGCTCGATGGCATCTTCGCCACACCACCCAGTCTACTGTCACGAGCAACTGTCTCCGGTTGAGTGCAACTGCTTTGTAGCACGGTTTCCCTTTTGGTATGATTCAATTTTCCTTTTAGAAAGGTACTTTTGCATGTTACGTACAGTTTTGATAAGGAATGTTAGGTCATGATATTACATTTTTACCCTTAGAGTTATAAGTCAAGGCATGAAGGTTTGGAATTTAGATTTGAGAAGGGTTTATTTTCACGGAGGACCTCAGTTTAATTGGGATGGGCTATGCTGTAGTATGGGCAAACATGTTCATGGGCCACTGCTGGAATTATGGGCTTATTGTGTATAGTTTGATGTTGAGACCATGTGTTTGCATGGAAAATATTATTAGATCAATTTATGGAATAATTTGATGTTGGGATTTAATCGCGTATTCGTTTGAAGAAATTTTGTGAAAATCAAAGCATTTTGGGGAGATTCGATATTTCAGGGTTACTAGACTTTTAGACTCTTTGGAAAAAATAGGTTACTTTTAACATTTTAGGCTTAAATATCGAAATTCGTGTTTGAATGAGAATTTATGAAAGTACGTGATTATTTTATAGGTAATAATTGATTCTCGTTTGGCTATTGTGGAAAAAAATTATGAAAAGCTAAGTAGTTTAGGTAAGCGGAGTACTTATACTAGACTTTGCATAAAAAGAAAATGAAACGAGGTTGATTTTAAAAATATGCAAGTTTGTTTTGAAAACAACCTCAGATATGTGTTCTGCATATGCATGAAATCTGTTAAGAGAAAATATTTTTTTGTCATAACTGGTATAAACATGAGCTAATTTTGTTTATTCTGTTTCTGATCTATGCAAAAAGAGCAAATATGAAATTTATGAAAATTTGTGCATGTAATGCAAAAATGTTCTTAAACTATTTTTGAATATGTGAAAAGATCTGAATTTGTTCAGTACTCTATATTCAGATCTGAATTCGCATGAGATTCTAAATTTGTACTCTGATTAAGTCTGATTCTGATGTTTTGTTCTGTTTCCATTACGATCCAGCCACAAGTGATAATAGTGGAGACGACCCAATCATGGGTTATAATAGTTGATACAGCCCAACCATGGGTGATAATAGTGGATATGACCCAACCACAGGTGATAATAGTGGATACGGCTAAACCAAGGGTTATAATAGTGGATATAGCCCTTTCATGGTATCTGTCCCGATGTTATGCTCTTATATGATGAAGATGAGGTCTCAGATTTTGATTTGCCAAAAGATTTTTGAATAAGAATGTTTTCTGAAAGTTTCACTCTGATATTTTTTGTAACATGTTTTGATTTTGCATTCAGAAAGCAAATGTTTTTTATTCTATATTCTGAAAGTAAATATTTTGTTCTGCATTTTGAATTTTGAAAATGCTCATATTTATATACTAGTATATGTTCTCTGCTTATTGAGTTGTTGATAACTCACTCCATATCTACAAACATTTTACAAATAATCTTGATGGTTCTGTTGGAGAGCAAGAGTAGGCAGTGCTAGAGAGGTTTGATGCTCGTAGAGGAATGAATGTCCAAGGATACAAGTACTTTATTTGAGAGTCATAGTTAGTAAATTGATTATTTTCAGTTATTCTGATATGATGAGTTAGAAATAGTTTTGAATCTTTGGGGAGTTTTTAATTTATTTTATTGAGAATTTCTTTGTTGTTCTTATAAAGGAACATAGATATTTTGTGACGCCCCCGAACCCCCGCTTAGTATGCAATAATCGCAACGGAATAAGGATGATTAGTTATAACTTATGCCAGAATGAGCTAAAACATTCCAATAGCACTAATAATCATCATAAGTTCAAACTTAAGAATAGAATTTCCTTAATACAAAATACTTCGTCCAAGTTCCATGGTTAGATCAACTATTTTATACGCTCTGCAGTATGAAGAGACAATGCTTATGAGCATCAAAATTATATCTAGTCTTTGCTCATTGTCTGGCTCCTCTTCAACCATTTGTATCCAGTTGTCCTTCCTATTCTTCCTCTACTGGTCCTGACACAATTTCTATCATTCCACGTGGGGGGGATGATAGCGGGTCCACAAGAGTGAGATTTACTTGAAATTTCAGTAAGTTAAACAACCAACTTGCATAGAGATAAGATATACATGATTAATGATAAACATGAGATGCATGCAATGATATGCAAAAAAAAAAAAAAAATCCATATTTGTCTCCTATCTAGGTTCCTCGACATTTTCAGAAAAACTTTCATGCACTTTCTCCTTCAGAGAACATTTTCACTTTCTCGGTTAAAAAAGTGACCTTTCGAAAAGAGAACATTTCATACATTATTGCTTTCAAAAATCATAATATTTCATCGTTATTAAAGACATCATTAACGTACGTATGGTAGCAACACAGTTCCCCATATGCACTGTGAGCACTTGCTAGTGACCGTAGCACAACTCATGTTGACACAACGTCTTTGTCTACAGACATCATTATCAATGCATTGGTAATATAACATAACATCATCATAGCATCATAACATATACACCCAACAGCACTAGGTGTCATAACATTTGACTTCGCTCCAACATTCTTTATAAAGAACCCATTCGAACCTCGTTAATTGTTCTTCGTCAACACAAGGGTTACCACTAAGGCTACGTTTGGGTAGCAAACTCTTCTCAACACTCTTCAAGTATTCTCGTACTTATGGACATACTTTACATGCCAAACAACTTAAAATACTCTCAATGGGACCCACAAACCCACTTCAATCTCTACTCATAACTATTCACAAACATTCTCTAATATTTATCACTATTATATATAAATAAAAAATAAAATCACTATAATATTTATCACTATTAAATATAAATAAAAAATAAAATCACTATAATATTTATCCCTATTAAATATAAATAAAAAATAAAATCACTATAATATTTATCACTATTATATATAAATAAAAAATAAAATCACTATAATATTTATCACTATTATATATAAATAAAAAATAAAATCACTATAATATTTATTTATATTATATCTAAATAAAAAATAAAATCACTATAATATTAGTAGCTATTATATATAAATAAAAAATTAAATCACTATAATATTTATCACTATTATATATAAATAAAAAATAAAATCACTATAATATTTATCCCTATTAAATATAAATAAAAAATAAAATCACTATAATATTTATCCCTATTAAATATAAATAAAAAATAAAATCACTATAATATTTATCACTATTATATATAAATAAAAAATAAAATCACTATAATATTTATCACTATTATATATTAAAAAAATATTTAGACAATATAATATTTATCACTATTATATATAAAAAAATATTTAGACAATATAATATTTATCCAAAATATTTCCAATCTCTCACTAATACATTGATATGGCTCCCTCTTATTACACCAAGTGAATGGATTACTACCAAATCCCAAATCATTAAGTTCACACTCCTCCACAACATCTCTAAAAGCCTACATTTGTCTATCTGATCTAGCCCTCCCTCCACATTTTTCATTATTACTCATAATTTCATTAAAGTCCTCCATCAGTAACTAGCCTTGATCACTTGGCACTTTAAGAGATCTAATAAAAGCCCATGATTCATGCTGCCTATTGGCATCAGCCTGACCATACATATGAGTAAGAAACCAAGGTTCCACTCCTCCATCTTCCCCTTTAACTTGAGCATGTATATGAGACTTAGAAAAATTCAGTATATTAACCTGAATGTTCTTCTTCCAGAAAAGTGCAATGCCACCACTTCTTCCCTCACTACTCACTACCAAACAATTTTCAAAACCCATTCTAAACTTCAACTTCTCCATAACTTTAGCATGAAGTCTTGTTTCTTGCAAGAACATGACCTTGGGAACTTCCTTGCTGACTAAATTACAACGAACACGAATTCCTTGTGGGTTCCCAAGCCCATTGATTCCAGTTGGGCTAGTAAACTACCTCTACCAATCCCAAAAGTTTATTACCCTGCCTTTCAATCTCTTCTATATTATCAACACTAACAACCACAAGATACTAAGAGAGTTCTACCCTTTTTAGTACCATATTACCTGGTGCTCTAGCTCGCTTTTTCCATGTACTACATGTCTGTCTCCCTTGCCTGGGTTTGGGAAGTTGATGGGCATGTGTTTCATTGACTGGATTGCCCACAGAAAATCCAAAACTTTGTTGGCCCTCAGTACCAAGGCACTTTCCATGTGAGCCATAGTTTCCTTCTATATCCCATGGTCTATATTTGGAAAATCAGGATCAATAAAATCCTCAATTATAGTCATTACTGATTGATTCTTTCCTTGTATGCAGATTCCTTCTCCAGAGACCTCCATTGTCGCCTTTCCTTTATGATGCATATCATCCTCTTTATCACCCCCTGAGCATCCGCCTAAACTCCCATGTCCATCATCATTGTGAATTGAAGTCAGACGTATGTAACTCAGCAAAGTCTCAATGACCTCAACACCACCCATTGCCGCCACATTCTAGTCTATCTCTGATTGTCTACCCTTAGCCATCATATTGAAACTCCCCTTTTGGTAGTCATGGTTTCTTCTAACTCCTGATTCTACATGGAGCCAAGTTCCAAATTGCTTCTGAGCTTCATTAGACTGAGACGATTGTTGACAATTCGCATCATCATGTATGATTTTGAAACATAGAAAACAGAACCTTGGTAACTTTTCTTATTGCAATGGAACACATGTCTTCGTGCCATGCAAAGTAATCATCCTTCCTCTCGCGAATGCCTTCTTTAAATCCTGCAGAACTTTGACCCTCAGAAAGTCGCCCCACCCCACCCCACATCATCTTCATCAACTTCCACATCTTCCACAGTCCCTAACGTGCTTCCCAACTTTTCTCCACATTCCCGACTCATCCCTATTAGTGACAAATTGTGGAATTGCACCTATAGAGCCGTTGTGTTGAACTTCATGTCATTTAAAGGAGTAAAACCGTCAAAATGATTTATCACAAACCAGGGTCTGCCATTCTCCACTCTATGTATATCTACATGGTTTGCAAACATAATGATAAACACGTTTTTCCCTGCTTCCTTAAGTTGGCTTGCTTGCTTAAACACCAAACCTTTGCCATCATTGCCTCCACTATACTCTTCCTGACCTGACGTTCAAACCAAATCTTGCCTACCAAATTCCTATCCCCTTTTCGTTGAACCATGGGAATTCCTAAAAAAATGAAATTAGAATTTATTATTTCTCTTTTAAAACTTATAAGTATTTGGGTGAAATATATTTAGGTTGCGTTTGGATGTTGAACTGAGTTGAGTTGAGTTGAGTTGAGATGATAAAATATTGTTAGAATATTATTTTTTAATATTATTATTAATTTACAATTTGAAAAAGTTGAATTGTTTATTATATTTTGTGTTGAAATTTGAAAAAGTTGTAATGATGAGTTGAGAGGATAGCTAGTTATGTGGTATATAATTGCCATGTAATTGCTTAAAAACTTTTTAAATATATGTTATTGCTATACATTATTAAGTGAAATACAAAACTTGGTTTATGGTTTATATATGTAACACCCCATACCCGGAGATTCAAAGAGTTTCTTCCTGACATTTAAACTCATCTCAAATTTACAGACAAACTCTAAAGTCTCTACAAACATAAATCTCATTGCTTCAAAACAACTACTCCAATATAATTACTTTAAAGACTCCACAAAGTCTCAAAATAAACGCCAACCATCCAAACTGCCAAGTCAATAGAACAAAACAAATTTACTAAATAAAATTCTCCAATAATCAAAGTACCATTTTTGTACTTAATCCACTATGCTTACATAGCCTCCCCATGCTTCCTATTATTGATCCTCAGTTGAAACATCCAAAACATCTGAAAATATTGTGGAGATAAGGGTTAAGTTATTAGCAACTGAGTAAGTAGTGAACATATATCAGTGTGTAAACATGAGCCGGTTATATAATGCAGAACAAAACATATTAATTATCAAATAAAAAACAAAACATATTAATTACAGAATGCATTACAAAACATATTATCAAAATATCAAAGCAACAGTTTTAGAAGTATAAAATATTTTGAAGATAAGGGGTGAGTTATCAACAACTTAGTAAGCAGTAAGGGTGTAACCGGTCTAGTTTGGTCTGATTTTGGACAAATTTTGGGATCGAACCGGTATACACTAGCTTGCATTTTCAAGAACCAATACTGCATCGGTTACACTCCTAAACCGATACTTCCAGTTTTACTGGTTCCGGTCCAGTTCGAACCGATTTTTCGATTTTTAATATATATTAAATCTCTAATCTCTTAGACTTATATATATATATTAATATATATAAATATTAATAATACACTAATACTATTAGTATATAGTAGGGGTGTGCAAAATTCTGAAAATTCCGACTCCGTCCGACTTCCGCTCCGACTCCGACTCCGACTTCGTCGGAGTCATCGGAATTCGGAGTCAGAATTCGGAGTAGCTCCGAATATCTATTCGGAGTCGGAGTCGGAGTCGGAGCTTCAAGAAGCTCCAATTCTGACTCCGAAATTTTTTTTACTGTACACTTTCGCTCGAGCGAGGTGTCGAGCGCAAGTCGAGCACACGTTGTATTGAACATTGGCTCGAGCGACATGTCGAGCGGAAGTCGAGCGAACCTCTCTGGAAGAGTTCTGCTCGAGCGACAGGTCGAGCGGAAGTCAAGCGGAAGTCGAGCGAACCTCTCTGGAAGAGTTCTGCTCGAGCGACAGGTCGAGCGGAAGTCGAGCGAACCTCGAGCGCACGTCGAGCGCACGTCGAGCTCCGATCTTATGTCGGAGCTCCTATAGGAGGTCAGAGCTCCGACCTCCGATCGGAGTCGGACTCCGACTCCAGTTCGGAGTCGGAGTCGGAGCTCCAATTTGGCTCCGACTCTTGTCGGAGTCGGAGGTCGGAATCGAGCACTTCGACTCCGTCGGAGTCGGAGCCCAGCCCTAGTATATAGTCATACTATTGGTATAGTACTATTACCACATGTTAGTGATAATATACTAATTAATATACTAATTTATATTAGTATTACTAATATATTTATCAAAATGAATATGTTGAGAATTTATTAAGTCATAAAATGTAATTAACATATATTTTATATTTAAAACATAGGATCAAATAAATGTTTATGTTAAAGATTAAAATTTTATGTTATAAATTATAATATAACATTATTTCATATATAATTATAATTTATAAAAATTATATATAATATTAAAAATTAATTAAAAATACTTAAATATGCAAATCGGTCTGGTCTGGTCCTAGAAAACATAAAATCGAGATCGAACCGGTTATGACTAATTTTTAAAATGGAGGAACTAGTCCCGGACCGAAGCAGTCCAAAACTGAACCAAACCCTTCGATCTGGGCCTGTTCTCCAGTTACAGAATGCAGAAAAAAAAATATTATTAAAATATCAGAGCGACAATTTTATAAGTACTTATATACAAAAGTTCTTTGGCATAGCAATACTGATCATCATCTTATCATAATAGAGGCACATATCAAAACAGAGACCATGCTTAACCCTCGTGGTAGGGTTGTGCTATCATCAGTGGCCAAACTAAGTAGAAACATAAGTGAATATTGTCCTTATTATTCTTAGAGCCCCAAGTGTACACACAAGAAATACAACACAGAAAATCATTTTGTTTTCAAAGTGGGTGTACTCAGAAACAGAGATGTTGGTACCAACACAATAACATAATCAGAATTAGAGATGTCAAAACAAAAATAGAAACAAAAACAAAATCAGAATGTTATGCCAGAGGTTTTTTAGATGCAACATTTCATATCAGAATCAGAGTGTTGAACAGATACAATTCACATAATCATTTACAAAATTTCAGATTTATATTCGCTCTTTTTGCACAGTTAAGAACAGAATGTCGAAGCTTTTCTCATGTCTACACCAGTCATGACAAAAATATCTTTCTCTTTTCTTATTTAGAAACAGTGAGTACTGCAGAACAAAATGACTAAGGTTGTTTCCAATGTTCCATAACAAATGCATACACGTTTTTCATAAAATCAACCTCAGTCTATTCTTTTTATGCAAACTCTAGCAAATGAGCAATGTTGACCTGAACTTCTTAATGTCTCTAAATTGCCTCACATAGTGCCCAGCAAGAACCAAATGACACCTAAACATTATTAATACAAACAATAAATTAATAGAATTAAAACTAGTACATCTAAAATAAGACAAAAACGTGCCAACTCCAAATCCCCAACCTTATAGCCCGTTACTACACAACTTCAAGTCAACCAAAATAACCTCTCGACTAGTCGAAACCCCTACAATTATGAATATGACCACTCAAATATTTTATAAACATTCACTACTTATCAAACCGACACATTTAAATCAGTTCTAACCAGATGTCATCATAATATGCTTACACCACTTACTCCAAAAGATTCTTCATCAAACATTAAACATCAACCCAAAACCTTCGACTACCCGACATATACACCTTAATTTTCCTTTCCGCTTTAGTAAACCCATGAAAATTATCCAATTGTGTGTAATTCACTCTAACTCCCCATCAAGAAACAAACCCCAACCACTCATATAACACCATACACAAACCCTATCAAACAACTACTAAAATACCCAACGCTAGCAACAACTTCATAATGGCCAAACTGTGCAAATCCACAACTGCCACTATGTATATACTTATTTGAAATCCCTCTCAAAAATTCCAATTCAACATGGGCAGATTCTTTCCAAATATCCACAATCCATTAAAATTCCCAACCTTTAATCAAACCAAATGGCAACTCCACACTAGTAAAGTCTAGGGTTTACCTATTGTCCATGGTGATTGATCCCGAGTTTGAGGGTAGGGGGTGCAGTGTGTGATCAGCTTGACAGTGAGGGACTTCCTTTTCGACTGGGTCACGGTGCCAATGTGGTGGAGTTTCTATCAACAGCATCAAAGGTGTAGTTGCTCTGTGAGAGAGAGAGAGAGAGAGAGAGAGAGAGGCGCGCACACACACACACCGAGTGAGAGTGAGAGGCATAGATGGAGGGTGAGAGATCAAGAGAAAAGAAGGGAGATAGGTGAAGGAGTTATTGTGGTCGTTGAGCAATGCCAGCGACATGCGACCATCTAGAGTATAAAAGATGGCGATGACTGAGAGATGTGAAAAAGAGAGAGAGAGAAACAGAGGAGCAAAAGGGACAACCAAGGGGCTAAAGGGCGAGGGGGGCTTACTGGTCTAGCCTCGAGTTCGGACGGTGCGAAGACTGGTGGCAATGGATGATAGGTCCCAACAAAAATTACTGATGCGAACGTAAATTGCTTTCTCTTCGAGTGAGAAAAGTACCACAAGTTGAATGAATATTTTCTAATTTTCTCATGATGCATTGATAAATTATGGGTTGCTTAAATAAGCAAAGCCACGTACAAGAATGCTGAAAATAAAGGGAAACAACAATTGAAACTCAAACACGTAAAAACAGAGCATGCAAAACACGTAAAAACAGAGCGGCACACTAACAAAAATAAAATGACGTAAAACTCGCAACCACTGAGGACCCATTCGCACGTAAAACTCTCGACTGCCACAACCCAATCCATTCCTGCTCTTCACGTGTTTAATGGTCCCGTCTGCTGTCTTCATTGCATGCATGCCGAGCTTTTCACGTCCAACTTCATCCCAGGTATTTGGGATTTGTCTTAAGGGGCTTTGCTGACCATCGTCGCCTATCAATACCCCTCTCATCAAGTGGGCTCTTGTCCTCAAGGTCCATAGAAGGAAACTGGTCCAACAATGACTGCTTCTTCTCCCACGTGGCCTCCTCCACCTTGGTCTTCCTCCAACATCTGCTGATCAGTAATGTCTTCACATACCACATTACCCGCATGTCCCTCTAAGAGTAACAACTGGGGTCTTAGGCATCTATGTCCAGCTGTAAAACGATCATTGCAATGGAAACAGAGGCCTTTTGCTCTCCTCCTTTGCATTTCCTCCCATATTAAGCGCCTAATTGGGACAGCAGGTGCTACGGGAGCTACACTAGCTGTTGGTGGAAAAGCTAGAGGAGCTTGTGTAGGTGGGGGTGGTTGCAATAACTCCTGCTGCCATGTGAGTTGATCGTCTCTCATCCGTACCAAGTTAATGGCACCCTTGAGGGATTGTGGTTTAAACATTCGGATCCCATCGGCAATTTCAGCCTTCAAGCTGCCCATGAATGTCCTGACCAGAGCCTTTTGAGTCCATCCTCATACTCGATTGCCCAAGCGTTCAAATTCTCGCTGGTAATCACGCAGAGAGCCTGTCTACATGATTCTCGAAAGAGTTTCATCAAAATCTTCACACTCCAAAGGCCCAAAGTGAGCCAGAGTTCGACTTCAAAATTTGCCCACGAGAGAACATGTCTTTCTTCTTGGACTGTCCTGCGGATCCACTGCCACCACTAGTTGGCCTCTCCTTCCAAGTGGTAGGAGGCCAAGGAAACTTTCTAGACTTCAGGAGTATTCTGGAACTCAAAAATTTGGTTCACACAATTGAACCACTCCGTAGGATCATCTCTTGAGAATCGAGGAAATTCAAGCTTAGCTATTTTGGAAGATACAACCAGCCATCCCCGATCATGACCTTCACGGTATTGGTTGCCGTGGTTTGGAGGCTCCTGGTCTGTGAGCAATACATCAGAGAGGTGATTGAGAGTTTCTTCCAAATGACGAAGCCTATCGGCCATGCCAAGCTCCATCTTGTGTAACCCATCCTACACTTCACCGAGCCCAGCCTCCAACTACTCAATACACCCTTTATTGGTTCCCATAAATAACTTGGCTCTGAGGCCAATGATTGGTCCCAACAAATATTACTGATGCGAATGTAAATTGCTTTCTATTCGGGTGAGAAAAGTACCACAAGTTGAATGAATATTTTTTGATTTTCTAATAATGCATTGATAACTTCTAGGCTGCTTAAATAACCAAAGGCACGTACAAGAATGCCAAAAATAAAGGGAAACAACAACTGGAACTCAAACACGTAAAAACAGAGCAGCATACTAACGAAAATAAAATGACGTAAAACTCGCAACCACTGAGGACCTATTCGCACGTAAAACTCTCGACTGCCATGACCTAGTCCATTCCTGCTCTTCACGTGTTTAATGGTCCCGTCTGCTGTCTTTGTTGCATGCATGTCGAGCTTTTCACGTCCAACTTCATCCCAGGTATTTGGGATTTGGCTTAAGGGGCCTTGCTAACCGCCATGGCCTATCAATGGAGCTGGACAATGATGGCACAACAGAAAAGAGCAACAACACCCAAATTAAAGAGAGGGAGAGAGCGAAAGATAGAGGACGAGAGAATCGGTAGGAGTGCGGCACGGAGTGAGAGAGCAGTTGTGGAGAGTGAGGTGCACGGGAAGAGGGAAAATAGGAAAAACATGTAACTGAAAGAGGGGAAAGGGGAAGTGGGCATCGACGCAGGGTAGGGGAGAAGAATGGGGTGACCAAACCTCTTGGACTAGGGCCCCGTTTGGATTAAAAATTTGTCTCAACTCATCTCATCTCACATCGTCTCATTATTACAATTTTTTAAAACTTTTACATAAAATATAATAAATAATTTAATTTTTTCAAATCTCAAAACAATAATAATATTAAAAAATAATATTATAATGATATTTTATTCAACTCATCTAAAAGACTAAAACCATCATTTCTCTCAACCCGAACAAAACTTAAATTGTGCGTTTAACACCTGCGTTTTTTTTTTTCTTTTTCTTTTTTCTAGGCAAGATGGGGCTTTAAACGGCTTGGCCTAATGGGGTGCGGTGTTACGCTATATATTACCTCTTTTTTTATCATTTCTAAATAGATCGTTTCTATAGTTCAATCTCACATTCTAATTGTAATATACGAAAAACTTGGATATAAAATTACAAGTATTGATTAACAAATAAAAATTTGAAATTTATCTATTTTTTTCTTAATTTTTACATATTTTTTATCACATCGTTAATAAAAGTCTCAATTCAATTATTTATTCTAGGATAAAAAATACTCAGTCCGTTCAAACTTATAATCTTGACTTCGTCCGTATCGGTTTGTAGTGGATAGAATAGGGGCTACATTGGTGTTGTGGGGTTGGTTTTGGGTGGTTCGTGATGGTGTACGGGCTTGGTCTGGAGGGCAGGTTGCTTTGGGTTTGGCCTAGAGGGGTGGTTGGCTCGCGTCTTGCTGGTGGTGCAACTTGTTAGGCAGCAACTTTATCTTCAACTGGCTGAGGCGTGGGCTGGGAAGGAGTGCACTGGGGGTGGTTTACAGTTCGACATGTGTGTGGTCGTGGCTTACAAATTGGTGCAGCGCTCACAGTGGGGTCGTGTGAGTCTGCTTCAATGTGGGGTCTTTCACGGTGGTGGTGAGGCGGCTTGGTGATAGGAAATAAAGCGCTGTTGCCTGTTGGCATCTTGCCGTCTTGCCGTTTGGGCCCTTGGAGGTTGCGTTGCAACCAAAGTTTTATGATGAAGATGTACATAAATTGTATGGGGCTCTAGTTATGTTCTATGCAGGTCTTGGGTAGGTCCATGGGTAACTAGGGTTTTATTTCCTTGGGTCTTGTATGAGCTTCTCAACTTACTTGGGTCCAACAAGTAAGTTGGACCATTTCAAGGGTCTTGAGTCCAAACTAAACCAAACTCTGCCAATAAATATTTATGGGCTTTTAAAATAATTCATCAAGCCCATAATCCGATAAAACGGGCCCGCTTGCTCAATAAAACTGATTGGACTTTAACTCACTCATTGGGCTCAATAAAATCCATAGTCACCCCTAATAATGTTCCGGGCTCGAGGCTTATTTAATATTGTCAAATAACCTCATTTGGGCTTCATTTAAATTCATGATGATGAGGCCTAGTTCTAGCCGAAAACTGCAAATCTCAAATGAAAAAGCTATGTTTACCGTTGGGGGCTCCCGCTGGTAATTTTTTTATTTTTTACTTCGTGATTAATTAAGTATTTTTTTAATAATATTATGAATTTTTTTCTTTTTTAAAAAATATTTAAAGATGTTAAAAATATCATGTAAAAAAAAGCAAAATAATAAAAAAATATAGAATGCATTAGCGGGAGCCCCCAACGGTGGGCGTAGATCCATCCATTCTCAAATAATGAGTCCGGATTAAAAGCCTCATAATTACTCCATCATTATTTTTGCCTTAAAACTCCACATCAAATAACAACCATAAATAAATAGCAAAAGAGAACTTTTCACAAAGTTCGGGGTGCTCAAATCTACCCTCCCTATAAAAATTTAGTCCTAGAATTGCTAGTTCCTTAATCAAGAGATACATGATCCGTACTCGTCCTTAAATAATCTCATATAAACACTTGATTCTTTAGTCGGAGTTAATAATCCAAAATCTGCAATTCCATGATGTATTTTACCCACAAAGGCATTGCAATCTTATAACTTACTTTTAATCCTATAGTTTGAGATTGTCTACCTTCATAAAATTATCTCATATCCAGTATTTTATCTTATTAGGTCATTGACGTCAACAACATCCATTACCCTAAACTAACTACTCTACTATATCCTCATCGCCTACTCAAGGTACGGATTTTCACTAGAACTAGCGGGTAATGTAGGTTTGGTTGTGGAGTGTTGGGAAATATTCTCAAATGCTTTGTAAAGTAGAGAATATGTAAAATAACAAGAACAAATTAGAAAGAGAGAACCCAATGTTAGGACACGTTATGATATACGTTTTCCTTAGAGTAGATTCCGCCGCCTCTAATATTAAACATGCACTAGACTTCTTGACAGTCTACTCCCAAATACAACAACGTCGGTTCCCGTTAATCTCTTCATTGGTGCACACAAAAGGAGATCCTCAAACTCGATATAAAATAGCCAAAGCCCAAAGAAAGAGAGACAAAGAGAATGAGTAAGTGTTTCTCTAAATTTTGTAGAGAATTTGGAGTTCATGAATTTGTGAGTAGGGTTCCCTATTTATAAAGAATGAAAATGTACTTATGAAAAGTCATAACTTATTTAAATGAAATGGTTCATGTGAAAAGTCACATCACATAAATGAAATGGTACTTGTGAAAAGTCAACTTAAATGAATGAGCATTTTTGAGAAGTCACAACTTCTCAAATATTAGAGATCTCAAATATTATAGAATACATTAAAAATGTTTCTAATTCACCAAATGACAACCCTTTGTTTAGTTGGGAAGCGGTTAAGGCTCATATCCTTAAGAGACATATATTGGTTCAAGTACCAAGACATATTTTAATTTAAATCTAGATAACTGAACCAATACATTGAACAATGGTAATGATTCACATTATTTTCATTTTACATCAAATATTATAATCATTTCTAAGATAAGAAACCAACAATCACCCACCTGATTAAAATATTTTAAAGAACGGAATAGAATACAATTTTTTTGTACTAAGTACTATGCATCAGTAAAGGTAGCTTACGGCTTTGAACGTCTACCTAGTTTTAGCGTGTTTCCATCTGAAAGATCCATTGTGAACCAAGTCTTGAACCAAAATCTTTTAACTTAAGCGTCTCCACACCACACACATAGTACAGCATATATCAGGTTCCTTTCAAGGTGGTGTATATAGGTCGTGCACCGTATCTTGGATTCATGAGCGCTCTAGGGAATAGCCCAATTACCATAGATTGCGGCCCCACAATCACACTCACATAGGTGAGTCCTCCAAGGGTACCTGCAATTCAATACCTCGCCTTCGTTTTGGAATCATTCAAAGCATTTCGCTTTTCCTTTGCCATTGCATTTGTAGCAATCACACCCTAGGAATGGACCTATAATAATATTTTAATAATGCTATCCAATCACTTAAATAGTTTATTATTCTCATTGAACCTTCTTCTTGGGATCTCCAATCAGGAAGGTTGGGTTGCCGCTATCGGTGACCTAATTAATGGACTTCATTCCCATCCCCCTTGATGTACGTATAACTTTCGACTTTGCCAGTCCTTTCGTCAAAGTATCCGCTAGGTTTTCTTCTGACTTTACATATTCCAAAGTCAGGTATTCATTCTTTATCAAGTATCTTATCGTAGAATGCCTGATACTCAAATGTCTCCTCTTATAGTTAAAGTGTTTATTATTACAAACACTTATCACAGCCTGATTGTCACAAAGAACAGAAAGAGTTGGCATTGATTTTTTAACTAGTGGAATTTCTAATAATAAATTATTAAGCCACTCTACCTCATGTCCGGTAGTATTTAAGGCTATTAATTCAGCTTCCATATTAGATCGTGAAATCACAGTTTGCTTAGAAGATCTACAAGCCACAACTGCTCCACTGAGAGTGAAAACATATCCACTCGTTCCCTTACGATCTATTGTGTCAGTTATCCAACTAGCATCATTGTATTCTTCTAATATAGTGGGATACCCAGAATAATGGATACCATATGTCATGGTTCCTTTCAAATATTTAAGAATTCTTTCCAATGCCTTCCAATGAGAATCATCAGGCCTACTAGTATATCTGCTAAGTCTACTCACAACATATGAAATATCAGGTCTAGTAGAATTAGCAATATACAGTAGCGTACTAATAATCTGAGAATATCTCAGTTGTAACACAGGATCTCCAAGATTCTTACTTAAATGCAAACAAGGATCAAGAGGAGTACTAACAAGTTTGCATTCGAATCTCTCAAAATTTTTAAGAATCTTTTCAATATAATGAGATTGATTTATACTAATACCATCACAAGATCTCATTAATTTAATACCAAGAATTACATGTGCCTTTCCCATGTCTTTCACGTCAAAATTCTTAGATAAAAAATTTTTAACATCAAGAACAATATCTATATTGATACCAAATATTAGAATATCATCAACATAAAGACATAGCATTACGCATGCACCATCAACTATTTTAGTGTATAAACAGTTATCAGATTCATTTATCTTGAAATTATAAGATAAAATTATTTCATCAAACTTTTGGTGCCATTGTTTAGGGGTTTGCTTCAATCCATAGAGAGATTTAATAAGTTTACAAATTTTCCTTTCCTGTCCTAGAACCACAAACCTCTCTGGTTGATCCATGTATATCTCTTCTTCTAGATCGTCATTAAGAAATGCGGTCTTTACGTCTATTTGGTGGACCTCAATTTTATGGATCGCTGCCAGAGCAATTAGAACACGAATTGTGGTTATTCTAGTAACAGGAGAATATGTATCAAAATAATCGATACCCTCTCTTTGTGTAAAGCCCTTTGCAACCAGCCTAGTTTTAAATTTATCAATAGTACCATCAGGTCTCAAAATCTTTTTAAAAATCTACTTACATCCAATGGTTTTACATCCAGGTAGAAGATCACATAAATTCCAAGTACCATTAGTCTTAAGAAATTTCATCCCACTATTTACTGCTTCTTTCTAAAAAGTACAATCAATATAAAGCATGGCATCCTTGAAAGTCAATGGGTCTTCCTCCATAGAATAAGTATAAAAATCATGTCCAAAATCATTTTTCTTTCCAACTCGTTTTCCTCTTCCAAGTTCATTTTCTAATCCAGATACATTATCAGGAGTAGATATAATGGTGGGTTGACTACTCTGGAAGGAAAACTTACTGTAGGTAAAGATCTTTCTAACTTAGTTTTGAAAGGAAGTAGATCTTCAAAGAATGTTGAATCCCTAGACTCCATGATGGTGTTGGGATCAATACCTTGGACTTCTGATTTGATAATCAAAAACCTATATGTAGAACTATGTCTAGCATACCCAATGAATATTGAATCTACTGTGTTGGGACATAATTTCCTTTTCTTAATTTTTGGAATATTAACCTTTATAAGACAACCTCAAACTCTAAAGAAATTAATATCGGGTACTCTACCCTTCCAGAGTTCATATGGTGTCTTGTCAGATCCCTTAAATGGTACCCTATTCAAGATAAAATAAGATGCAAGTATTGCTTCCCCTCACCATTGCTCAGGTAGGCCGGAACTAGAGAGCATGCATTTGACCATATCTACCAAAGTTCTATTTTTCCTTTCAAAAACACCATTGGATTGAGGAGAATATGGGGTGGTTTCCTCATGTATAATATCATTCTTCTCACAGTATTAAACCAATTGATTAGAGGAGTATTCACCTCCTCTATCAGACTTGATAATTTTAACTTTTCTCTCCAATTGGTTTTCAACTTCAGTTTTATAGATGACAAATTTACTAAATGATTCATTTTTTGTTTTCATCAAATAAACATAACAAAATTTAGACATATCATCTATAAAAGTAATGAAATATTTATTACCACCTTTAGAGGAGACATCATTTAAATAACAACCATCACTATAAATTAATTCAAGTAGCGATGAGTTTCTTATAACATATTTAAATGGCTTTCAAGGCTGTTTTGATTTAACACAAATTAAACATTTTTCATCCAAATCAACAGGAACTTTCGGAATAATCTCTGATTCCATCATTTTTTTAATAATCATTTTTTTAATATTATGATAATTAACATGGCCTAATCTAGCATGCCATATTGAAGAGAAACATGTAGAAAATACAAATTTCTTATTAAAATCAAATTTGTCTACTACATTATTTTGAATATTTATTACAAACAAACCACCACTCACATAGCTTCTCTCCACAAATGACCCATATTTAGTTACAATAATTTTATTGGATTAAAATAATAATATGTAGCCTGCCCCACTAAATAAAGATCCATTAATTAGATTTCTCCTCATCTCTGGTACGTAAAATATTTCTTCTAAAGAAAGAGTATTTCTAGATTTTAATTTGAGTACAATTTTTCCTACTCCAAATACTTGTCCAGAGGTGGAGTTACCCATCATCACTTTCATGCCGCTTGTATCCTGATATGTTGAAAAAATTTTGCGGTTAGAAGTGACATGTATCATGGCTCCTGTGTCTACTATCCAATCAGTAGCACTATAAGCTAAATAAACTTGGGGATTTATGGTTATATACCGTTCATCGGTTCCAACAAAATCGGTCTTGGAAAGCACCATATGAGCCTGTGGGTTAAGCGATCTTGGTTGTTCATTGCCTTGATATTTTCTCTTCTTACAGAGACAATTTTTGGCCAAGTGACCCAGTTTGTTATAGTTAGGACAAATGGGTCTCTTATCATCTTTGTTAATATAGGACTTTGGTTTCAAATTATTCCCATAATTAGTTTTACCTTTATTGAATTTGGACTTCTGATGTAATGGGTTCTTATGTGTCTTATGGCCTTCTACAATATTTGCTTTAGATTGAAAATCATAAATCAATAATGGGATGAGATCATTTTTCAAGTGTTGTTCTTGAATCCTAATGGCAGAGATCAAGGTTTCCATAGTCATATCTTTATGAGAGGTTTGGATTCAAAACCCACATCAACTCATCTTAACTCATCTCATCTCATCATTACAACTTTTTCAAATTTCCACACAAAATATAATAAATAATTCACCAAAACAACTTTCTCAAATTTTCACACCAAATATAATAAACAATTCAACTTTTATTCTACTATTCACAAATCATCTCAACTCATCTCTAAATCAAAACCTCTCCTTAGTCTTATGTTTAAGAAATAGGTCAAAATTCTTCCATGAATGAGGCAACTTTTCTATTGTACAAGCAACTTGGAGATGCTCGGTAATACTTATTTCTCATTGGCCCAATTCATGGTAAAGAATAGTTAATTCATGAGCTTGTTCTACCACAGATTTGGAATCATCTATCTTGAAACCAAGAAATTGGCTTACGGTGTACACAAATTATATTTTTCTGCATATGTTTGCAATTCAATAGTACGTGCGGGCTCATGTAAATCATTAGAAGGATTATCATTTTCAATAACAAAATATAATCTAAGCATTGTAAGAAAGATTTTCATCTTTTCTTGCCAATGCTTAAAATTGATTCCTCCAAATTTCTCGAATGCTATAGGTTCGTTTGAAGTCATGGTGGTAACCAATCAATTAAAACACACATATAGTTTAACAAAGAGAATTCTACTCTAAGATTGCTGGGAATATATTCTGAAATACTTTGTAAACTAGAAAATATGTAAAATAACATAAACAAATTAGAAAGAGAGAACCCGATGTTGAGGCATGTTATGATAGACGTTTTCCTTAGAGTAGATTCCGTCGCCTCCAATATTAAACATACACTAGGTTTCTTGACAATCTACTCCCAAGATACAACAACGTCGGTTCTCATTAATCTCCTCGTCAGTGCACACAAAAGAAGATCCTTGAACCCAATATAAAATAGCCAAAGCCCAAAGAAAGAGAGACAAAGAGAAGGAGGAGGTGTTTCTCTAAGTTTTGTAGAGAATTTGGAGTTCATGAATTTGTGAGTGGGGTTCCCTATTGATAAATAATGAAAAAGGTAATTGTGAAAAGTCACAACTTATTTAAATGAAATGGTACATGTGAAAGTTCACATCACATAAATAAAATGGTACTTATGAAAAGTCACAACTTAAATGAATGAGCACTTTTGAGAAGTCACAACTTCTCAAATATTAGAGAATACATTGAAAATGTTCTAATTCACCAAAGGACACAACCTTTTGTTTGGTTGGGAAGCGGTTAAGGCTCATATCCTTAAAAAGCATACATTAGTTCAAGTACCAAGACACATTTTAATTTAAATCTAGATAACCGAACCGATACATTGAATAATAGTAATGGTTTACATTATTTCCACTTTACATAAAATATTTTAATCATTTCTAAGATGAAATGCCAATATGTAGTAGTCGGACTAGTGTGCAAGCTGTGTAGTACTAACTGCATTGGCTGGTACATTACCCTATGAAAAATATTATATATAGTTATAAAGTATATAAGCGCCGTTTATTTCTATTAAAAAAATAGATAAATATAGAAGAGACTCATAAAAAATTAATTTTTTATAGTGGATGCCACTTTTTTTTTAAATAGAATGTACGAAACTTTTACTCTATAACTATATTTAGTATCTCTCTTATCTTATGCATCGATGGTTGAGAAGACAAACCAACATTAGCAGCAAAACCAACAGGGAACAAACATCTAGAAAACATACATAGTAATATTGAATGTAATGGCCATCAAATCAGCATCAATTAATGGGGCATTCAGATTTTAGTTACATTTACGTAAAAACCCAAAGCATGTATTTGGCAATATAGAATATACAGTGGAAGATCCATCATCCACCGTCAGTTTATAGCATGAAAAGTACTGGTCTTTCAACAAGCCACATACTTCTTACTTCTGATATATTACAAAAGTAAACATTCACATTACCTTTATGTCATTGTAGTTGGTCTACTCGACATTCCTACAAGTATTTCTTTAAAATATTTGTGAATATCTTGTAAAATAAAATGTTCTACATGGACTCTAAGTTATGGCTTTTAAAAAAATATTATAATTAATGGAAACAAGCCTATAAATAAATTAAAAATCAAACTTGAACAGCTAATCTGCCAAGTCCCAACTAATCCAGGGGTGCACAGACCCTCAAAAAAAATTTCTCGCAAGTGCACCAAACATAATCCGATTGACCCTAAATTGTTTGCATTAAGGTATTGTTTCGATAGTGAGTTGAGATGAAATGAAATGAATTGAGATAAAAATTAAAAGTTGAATAAAATATTATTAGAATATTATTTTTTAATATTATTATTATTTTCGGATTTGAAAAAATTGAATTATTTATTATATTTTGTATAAAAATTTGAGAAAGTTGTAATGATGAGATGAGATTAAACGAAACACTTTTACTATCCAAACGGGATTAAGAGGATTCAAATCTTAGACCTGGAAGAAGCATACTACCAAGACCAAAGCCATCACTTAGAACCAATCCGTAGGGGTTGTCAATGTAGTAAACTTGAACCAAACTCAAACTCTTGAAGAAAACCACAATCTAGTTTGGATTTCAATATATATCTTTATTCGGCATACAATCCTATACAATCCAATTTTGAAATTAATACATACTTTCTTTGTTCATCATTTTGTTGAACTTCCAAATAACAAATTTGCATATGCACAAATATATTGCTATGGTTGTAAGATATATCCAAAGTACTGAACAACACCTTTTAGATGCTTAAGCTTGCGACAAAAAAAAGGATAGTAACGAACATGTTCTAATCAAAATTTTAAATTTCGTACCGTACCGGCCGGTATGGCTGAAATTTTTCGTTTCTGCCGTCCGGCTAGTACAGGTATTATATCTATTCCGTACCGGTTAAAATACCGGCCGTACCGGCCGATACCGACCATTTCGGACTGAATTTCGACCTGTACCGGCCGATATTTCGGCCTGTAAGTTTTTTTTTTTTTTCATTTTTTCATACTACAAATTTATATTTTAACCCCTAATTTAGACTAGACTATTTATAATTTTTATATATATGTATTTATATATAATTTATTTATATATAAACTATTATTTTGAAATATAATTTTTATATATATTTATATATATAATTTATTTATATATCGACTATCCCGAAACGTTATCCCGAAACGCTATCTCGAAACGGTACTGATACCGAAATATTTCGTTCCAGTGCCTTGACCGGTACAACGTCCGGTACGGTATTCAAAACATTGGTTCTAATTGTTAAGAGAAAATAATGGCTACAATATCTTGACTCTGCCCCTCCTGGTAGACTATCTTCTTCATTACAGCAAACATTGGAATCGGCTACATATAATTCGCTTAGTTTCACACCTTTGACCGTAATTTCTCAATGAGCTCTCTTCTGAGGATCTTTCCAGCAGCAGACTTAGGAACGTTGTTTATGAATGTCACTCTCCGTAATCTTTTGAAAGGTGCAACCTATGTCAAAAAAGATAGTCGGCTTACAGATGCAAGGCAATGATTTTGGCATGTAGCCATTCACAAGTGTAATAAAATTTGACCCTAAATTTACATTTTTAAGAGGGGCCTCTTACCTGATTAGCAATAAAGTTTATAACATCTTCTTCGGTAAGTGAACTGCTTGGGGAACGAACAACATATGCAATTGGGACTTCACCAGCTTCAGCATCAGGAAATCTGCAAAATGGAAACGTCTTTAACTTTCAATGATTTAAACAAAGGGCAATAATTCGTACAGTTCTATTGTGTGTAAGTCTCATGTAGTCCTTTTGATGAAAGTGTGGCATACCTGGGATACAAATGAAAAATCCCACTTTTTCATAGAACTGCGCAAAGCTAGCACGTTCTAGGATTGTATCATTACTCTATATATACAATAGGCTTTTAAAGAGTTAATTCGTTCTGTCATACTGAATTCGCATGTGTTGAACTTACGGGATGACCACAGCATCTAATATCTCAGGATGAGAAATAAGCAACCCTTCGAGTTCTGCTGGTGCAATCTAGTGAGAATGGAAGAAACATGCAAAAATATCAAAACAAATATAGGTAAAATATGGAAACACTACAATAAATATGGACTTTTCCCACGCACAAGGAGGAAAACATGAGTTTTAGGTATGGGAGCTTTGTTTAGTAGGAACTTGTTTAACCTTGTTTGTTCAACAACCTAAATTAAAACAATAATTAATTACATATTCTCCATGAACTGCTTCCAGCCTCGTTTTCATTTATTTTGGATGGACAAATAAAGAATATAATACAAATAATTAAATTTATAACTTTTCATCAGCTTAAATTTTTTGGATTAGTGCTGATTTTACATGATATCAGAGTAGAGGTTTTGACTTCAAATCCTACTCTTAAACAACAGAATAAGGATGCCTTTGAATGAAATCATCATTTATCTCAAAATTTTAAGCTAATGGAAAGAGCTATAATATTCAATTATCTATATATGTTTGTCTTAACACTTTCCCTCCGTGATTGAGCTGAGTGATAAATGGATGAATTTCAAAGCAAAAAATGCCTGGACCAACTTGCAGCTAATAACAAGTGGATACAGAATTTCCAAGCAAGAATTACTCATTATGTCCTCATAACTGGATCGTCTTCCTATTTAAAGCAAGAATTATTCATGTCTTTAAGGTTGTAAAAGGTGAAAGTAACAGTAGTTGAAATGCATCCCATGCAGCAGGGCACCGGGTTAAGATGATGTAGGCTTTTACTTCTGAATGCATGTTGTTTTCATCTGTTTTAAATTCTAGGAAAATTCCACATGACATAAACCACACGCTTAATTGTACTCATATCCCAAAGACCAAGAATTCTGAAAAATTGGTGAGTTTCGCTCCATGAGTCTTTGGAACATTGTTTATAAACTAATTTCTAAGGTATTGGCCCCTTCTGATTCATTCATTTCTGCGAGTAGGGGGGATCCATAGATAAGCCCCTTCCATTGCATAATCTCAAAAAGCTAAATAAGCTAAGTACGAAAGTGGTTGCAGGAACAGGAGAAGTCTATTATTATATAACAAATGCTTTAGCTACAAAAATATCGATAAAATGCTTTATTTTTAATTAACGAATCAAATTAAAAGAAGTTCAGATATGCAAGAAATTAATTTCCAAGGGCCACATCATAGAAAATATATAGCATTTAGAAATTGTAAATGACTCCAATTGTATTATTGACTAGTCCTTTTAGAATATAAACCATGTGGTTTAGGCCTTCCATTAGGGCAGTTGGTGCTAGCCTAAGGAGCAAGATGGGTAAATGCAGTGATGGCTATCAATACGTAGGCTCCCGAATGAGAACTTATTCTGTCGGGTGACTCTTTATGGGTAGTTGAAGCTTTAAAATTTGTCTCTCCCAACCTTTCAAGATAGAGCCCATTATTTGAGAAAAGAAAGTCCATATTAAAATGCACGTTCTAGTGGCTACAATGAATTAAATATAAGAAGGACAAGAAAGCTGCTCATAACCTATCAATATATGCTTATGATGACATGCAACATCAAGTGGCAGCAGAAAGTCCATTTTATCAAGTTACCTGAAAACCCTTGTACTTGATGAGCTCTTTAATTCGGTCAACAACATAAAGGTGTCCATCTCCATCAAAATATCCAAGATCTCCTGTGTGTACCCAACCCTTATTATCAATGGTCAGTTTGGTGGCCTGTGGATTGTTGTAATAACCTGAAAGTTTTGCAGTAATAGTGTTTACATATCTGATGTGAACAGTAGGCAAATGAATGCCTAGAATGCAGAGCTTGGGTGCAACTGTAACGAAAGGCCACTTGTTAAATATCACTGACTTGTGTATGGTATGCATAACCAAATATGTTGATGAGAGGGGCATATGATCCTTTCTAGCACAAACATTGCACTCCATGCAGTGATCAGGGCAGCCATGTTCTAGCTAAGTAACTGGCTAGGAGATTGAAAGTGGGTACATATATTCAGACAACCCATTTGGATATGCCTCCACATTTCATACAACACCTAATTTGACAGTGTACACCAATACCAGAGAAAAAAATTAAAAGAAAAATACGGGAAACTAAAGTGGTAGGACTCTTAGAAGTATAACTAGAATATAACTAATAAACCTGCTCTGTTTGGGAGGATGGGTGTGTTGTTCACTTTTCCTCTGTTTTATACAAAGGATGGAGTCTTGATGCGGGTTGTTTTTCCTCTGTTTTATACAGAGAATGATACTCTCTTTTTGAGAGTTTCTTTTGAAGTTTAGACAATGCCCGTCGCAAAGAAATTTGTGTAGGAGAAGCATACAACAGATTTTAGTTTGGCTTGTAACTTGAGTCACAGATGTAACTTCCTTTATGGAATGAAATGAAATCTATTTCTTATAAACAAAATAATAAATAAACCTGCTAGAGTTTTTTTTCTCTTGGTTTTTTTTTTTTTTTCCTGCACAATACAAGCCCAACTAGATTTTCACTTGAATTCTTTCTATGTTAGTCGTCCCACATTGAATGGTATGACAGAATGTTTTACAAAGATCGTATATCTAATCGTTGCAACATTCATAATGGCAGGAGAATGGCTACTTAGCCCTATCGATGAGCAACCTGAATGCAATGCAATTATGGGATTAGTGCTCTCACTTTCTTATCAAAGAGCATAAACTCTTTGAAGAAGAAGGATATAGTCTGAAGCAGGAAAACAGAGAGAGAGAGAGAGAGAGAGAGAGAGAGAG
This sequence comes from Juglans regia, assembly GCF_001411555.2. Taxonomy (NCBI): domain Eukaryota; kingdom Viridiplantae; phylum Streptophyta; class Magnoliopsida; order Fagales; family Juglandaceae; genus Juglans; species Juglans regia. The sequence goes on from NC_049905.1 coordinate 12,389,182, forward strand.
AGAACCAGAACAGTACCTTGCATCATATTCTGCCCCCGAACCCATATCTCCCCCAACTGATTGGGAGGGAGAGGCTTCAGTGTATCTACGCTGACTATTTGGGATTCAACTCCGGAAACAAGCTTTCCGGCTGAACCAGTATGTCGAATGCCTACTCTTGGATTCTCAATAGAAATAACTGAACAAGTTTCTGTCATCCCATACCCCTGAAATAAAAATGTTCGAATTGAACAACATGCACAGAATGATCTTTAAAACCAAAAGCCAGTTTATAAATATTCCCAGTTTATAAATATTCCTCGCCAAGATTATCTTTCCTGCAAGGATTCTGTGTTTCTTTAACACATTCAAATGTTTGAAGTGGGTCAACTGAAAAACATGACATTCTAGAGACAAAACAGAACCAAGTAAAACATATGAACTCAATTTACAAAGATAAAAATGTTAGTGTTACTACATTCAAGTATTCACTATTGATTGTACAGAGTCCAAACAAGGTGAAGAATATATCAAATGATCTATGAATAATAGTGAAATAGTTTGTCAATTTAGTGAAATAGTAGTAACTAGTTTGTAAATAGTAGTGAAGTAGTCTAAGAATATTTAAAAATAGTTGTGTTCCACATAGAACCTAATTGTGAGCAAAGTTAGAAACTTATGAGGATGGAGTTTTTGGCTAGTGCTTCCTATATTATAACTGTGGCAGAAGGGTTTGGATTCCCCGACCACTGACCAAACAGAGTGGGTCAAATTTTTGCTGCTCGGCTCTTCAAGGGTTATCAATTATATCTATAATTTTTTTTTAAATAATAATAACAATAAATAGATATCATAAAACTCATATCCAAAATCACTATTTCTTTCAGATAAAAACAAACGAATACTCTTATTTAATACAAATACAAAATTACTAATCCAAAAATCAGGAACATGTCAACCTTCAAAGTACCTGAAAGATCACCACATGTGGAAACTTCCTGGCAAACTCTTCCATTATATCCTTCCCCAATGGCGCGGCGCCAGACCCGATATGCTTCAAGGATGAGAGATCATACTTGTTGATCGCACTATGCTTCGCCAGCGCAAGTATCACCGGCGGCACCACCCACAGATGGCTCACCCTGTACCTCTCCACCGTACTCAGAAACTTCTCTAGCTCGAACCTCCTCATGGACACCACTGCATTCCCTATCTGCAGCTGTGAGTACACTATCGCCGACAGCCCGAAGACGTGGAACATCGGAAGCACGCAGAGTAACACGTTGTGCTTCTCCCCAGCAAGCTCCTGGTCCATTGTCACCATCAGAGATGCTGCAATGAAATTCCAGTGACTCAGTATCACCCCCTTGCTCGTGCCTGTCGTGCCGGAGGAGTATAGCAGCGCCGCTGCGTCGTTCTGCTTCACATCATTGAGCGGGAAATCGGATCCGCTCCCGGACCCAGCTAAAACCAAGTCGTCGAAATGGATGACGTTTGAAGAAGGAGAAGAATGATCGGGCCCCAAAAAAACGGCCGGGAGGTTAAAATCTTTGACTCTGTCCCATAATTCGGGTACGGTTATAATCAACCTAGGTTCAGAGTCTTTGATTTGCTTGGCGAGCTCGTTGATCGTGTAGACGGGGTTGACGGTGCTGGCGACGGCGCCGATTGCGACAACCCCAAGGAAGCAGACAGGAAACTGGATTGAATTCGGGGCAAAGATGAGGACAACGTCGCTCTTCTTGATGCCTAGGCGGAGCAAGCCGTGGGAGACTTTTATGACCGTGGATTTAAACTGAGAGAAGGACATGGTCTGGGAGGAATCGGCGTCGATGAGAGCCGGTTTGTTCGGATAAGAAGAAGAGTTTCGGAAGAGGAATGAGACCATGGAGAGGTTGGGATCACTGGGGAGCACCAGCGGTGGTCTGAGAGACCTGAAGATGCCATCCCTACCGTACCCAGATTTCTCCATCTTTAATGGATGGAAACAATAGCTCGACTCCAGAGCTATAAACGAGCTCTACACATAATCATGTATATATACGAGAAATTATAGACACTTATATCAAGTGGGACCTGGTCAGTAGCCCATAAAAATGGGAACTAATATTCTTTCAGCAGCACGTACGCAAGGAACAAATTCTCTTGCTTCGTTGTTGCCATATTTCATTTCGTGATATGAGGTTGGTGGGTGAGTGCCTGGAGACGAGTGACTAATATTAATATTAATACTGACTAATATTAATATTAATACGTAAATATCGTATAATTATTTTTTAAAAAAATTTATTTATTTTCACGTGATCTCATATTTATTTATTTTTTTAAAAATAATTATAAGATATTTACACACTGTAAATATCATTTCTTTATATTATATTATAACTTCGTTATAGGTTTAAGCCTTGGTGGTATGCTGGACAACGAAAACAAAAACCTACAGAAAAGATCCATAGCCAGACAAAGACAAAAAAGACGATCGATGAAATTCGAGTACTGAGAGTATAACAACCTGGGCGAAAATTTTCTTTCAATTCTTTTATATTAATAATTTTTGTTATTCGAAGATAGATATCTAAATATTTTACATAATTAAAAGATATTTATCCAAGAGGGTAACATTCTCAATCTATCGTAAAAATCGTACTAAAAAGTTTCAATGCTATAACTTTGGCATATCTGCTATGGGATATATCGTTGTCGGCATGTGGAGAGTTATGGGGACAGTCAAACGAATGATGGGCAATTAATATTTGGACGACTAAACAGAGGTTTAAATTTGGCAGAACATCACGTGTTTGGGGTGGTCAGCAGGGCAGCGCGTTCCGCATGGGCGGGCCAAACCCCCGTCCCCCAAATGCGGGTGGCCCCTGCCACCTGCCACCCGCCCAACATCTGGCATCCCAGCGGGGGTGAGAGGCGGGTTGAGTCCAACCTCAGCCAACTATAACAATACAAACTCATGAATACAAGTCAAACAAATTTAAAAATTATGATTATATTAGTTATTAGTTTTAAAATTATGATCATATTTATAAATTTTAATTTATAATTTTAATTATATAAAAATAGACCTTTGGTACCATTGAAGTGGGTGGGGGCGGGGCAAATGAGATGTAACGCTCCAATCCCGAAATGTTTGTAAAAGATTCATTAAATTTCTTATTTAAGTAAATTTAGTAAGATTACCGGACGTGGTAATTACGTGAGTTTTATACCCTCTAATAGAAGGATGACACCTAAGTCATCCATGATATTAGGAATAGATCTCATAGAATGAATAAAAGCCATTACCAGCCCCTGCATTTTTCATTTCTTCCTTTTCCTTTTCTTCACTTGACAACCAAACCAAATTTTCTTTTCCTCCCAACTCTATTCTTACTCTACCGCAACAACCGGTCAAGTCCATCTCCTGCCAAGTCCGAGCTACGTGCTCGCGCCCTACGCATCTTACGCAGTTGAGTACATCTCCCACCATAGTCATGCTACGTATTCACGCCCTACACGCTAGCCTACCTCCTGCTCACCTCACCAAGACAGGCTTCATGCTCATGCTCCATTCGGTCGAGCCTACCTCCCACTTACCTCGTCAAGACAGGCTTCACGCTCGTGCTCTACTCGGTCGAGCCCATATCTTCATTGCTTAGCAAGAGAGGAACAAATTACCAGGGCCAGCTCTCGAAATTTATTTATCTACAAATTAGGGCGGATCAGTTCGATTGCATATTTTACCTTTAGAGATTCTCAAGGTCTTTCTTGGAACAAATTGCCCTTAAGAATCACGAGCAATTGTGAAGGAGTAAAATACACCAGGCCCAAATTTGTTCTCAAGGTCCAGCCCATCAAGGGGCCATCACTAGCAGACAAAATAAGAGAGAGAGAGAGAGGAGACAAGAGGGTGAGGGTGTCAGGAGGCAGGGAGGGTGTCAGAAGGCAGGGGGTGTTAGGAGAAAGTAAGAAAGGGATAGACGGTCAGAGACGCAAAGAAGACATCCCTCACCACTACCAAGGCGCACATGGGAAGAGGGTAAATTAAAAGCAAGTGGCCAGACAACTCAATGGGGGACTTCTTCTCCAACCTTTGGACAGAGAGCTCTAGAGTGAACATATTTTCCAGCAAGTAGATCTCTAGCTCCTATTGTACAATGAGAAATGAGAGGCTATGAAAGACTGTAAGCAATCACATTATAATAGAATCTCCCCTCTCCAAACTCCCATGGACGCAAGCCTAGTGTCGAACCATGTAAATCCGTGTGTCAATCTCTCCTTATTTTCACTGCATTTAAATACACAAACACCTTACAACCGCAAATAGGATCATCGTCTAGGGCTCCGCACCTCACCACTTCCGGAAATGGATTCTTTTGGGCGTTCACACCTATGTTACCTATAAAATATTAAACTCTTGGATCTTTCTTTAAACAAGATCGGGGAACTATTCCTAAGTGCATCAACAATTTGACATCAATGTCTCTGAAATGGAGCACAAGTGACTGCAATTTATTCTGTTCAAAGTGCTTATGCAGACCATGCACCATTTATATGGAGCGAAAGGATGTCTATGTTCGAGAATTAGATGGGACTTGTATAGATTATGGATCTTTCAAGTAATAAATTACATGGAGAAGTTTCAGAAGGATTTACGAGTTTTACAGAGTTGGTTTCCTTGAATTTATCAAAAAACAATTTAACTGGGCCAATAATATTGAAGATCGGTCCACTTGAAAATTTACAATCTCTTGATTTATCTAGAAACCAGCTTCATGGTGAAATCCCAACGAGCATTTCAGATATCAGTTTTGTTAGTTATTTGGACTTGTCCAATAAAAATTTATTTGGCAAAATCCCAACAGGCCAGAACTCAACTTCAGAGCCTCAATGCTTCTGCCTTTATATATGGGGAATCCTGAATTATCATGTGGTTCTCCACTTCCAAAGGAGTGTCCGGGAGATCTTTATCCAGTTGATGATGATCTCAATGACACTAGAACCCGCAGGAATGTCGACAATCAGACAAATGATATATGATGATGGGATTATAACTGATCAAGGATCTTTATCAAATAATTATCCGTAAGGTGACATTTTGGTTCGTTAAACACTTAACGGGAGATGGATGTATGGAAGAACTGATTAAGTTTCGAGTCTTTCAAGGATGAAATATGCGTATGGTAATATAATTTTTTTTGAGATTTTAAAAAAAAGTTATAATTTTTTCTGAGATTAATCCAACATATATATATATTTTACATCCAAACAAATACTTAAATTATCTGTTAAAAATTTGTGTGTGATCATGATGTGTCTGTATCTTCTACTTGAATCCCTTCAATTTTACTGCCATGTTTGAATAGTTACTATCTGTAAGTTGTATTTAAACTCTGTGCCTCACACACCCATCTTGATAGAGTTTGGAATAGCTCAAAACTTATTAGTTAATAAATGAGTTATAATGAAATAAGAAAACTTCTAAGAGATAAAATTAACTCTATATCTCTAATCACAGTTAAATACAAAGTCTTAGATTTCTTGATGATCAAAAATTTATAAATAGTACTGAGGGATTACAGAGTTCTCACCTACAACATTAGAGTGCCTCTAGCCATCGAGAGACACTTATGAGGTTAAGTTGCTAGGGTGATCATTTTCTCATAGTCAGATTAATTTCTTTATCAAACAGATAAAGAAATGTACGTCTTTTAGCTACTGTTGTTTTATTATTGTGGATCATAGAAAATTAAAGATCTAATTATTAATGTTCATGTTAAAATATTTAACACTATCTTCTTAACATTCTCAAACAAAACTTTTGGAGTTTATATAGGAAATATATATTAGTGTTTACATATTCTCAAATTGAATTTGGCTGTAGTGGTATGTGAATCGCTTGATCACGAGGCACATATTATATAGTACTACCATTGAATTTGGCTTTACAAATGAACTATTTTTAATTTGTATTCGTAGATTTTAATTCACTTTTGAATAATATTCTTTTATTATTCCAAAGTACTAATTGTTGTTCATTTACAATTGTTAAAAAACAATTGTTGTAATTATTTCCAAGTATTTTTCAATGTGATGTAATTTTTTTTTTTTTTAATGTAGAACAAATTAAATCAATTCATAACGAGACATTATAATTTTGATCTGGGGCATACAGAATACAAGTCAACTACTATTTTTAAGGCATGTAATTTTAAATCTAAACGGCAAGATAGCCACTTTTTATATTCAATAATTAATGAGCAATGCTACGTACAATTCTCAAATGGGGGACTGTATGCAAGTCTAATTAATTTTGTCTTTAAATTTTTTTTAAAATTACAATAATATCCTTATCAAAATGGTAATTTTTTCTATTTAATAAAGGGTTTGCACATATAATCTATATTTGGAGACTGTAAATAAAATTTCTCATAATTAATAAGTGGTAGATGATGAACTTGACTGATGAACTTGAGAAACGGAATAGAGGCCTCAGTACGTAAATTGATCAATCCATGTTATTAGTTCGACTTTAGATTTGAACATAAGAAACAGTTATGATTTGGCACTTTGATTATAAAACATTTGTCAACATTCTATATATAATATATTTAATGGTCCCTTCGTCCGAATTCTTTAATTTTCAACAAAAATTATTTAGTGACAGCTTGTCACGCTGTTTTATACTAGTTAGTGATAAACACATATTGTCAAATACATACCACATATAAGCATTTTCAATGCTTACAAATGGCCAGTAGCAAAAACTTAAGAGATTAATAAAAGAAAATAATATAGAAATTAAGTTAACAAATATTATGATAAATTATATAGTAAAAATTCAAAGAAATTAAAAATTAAACTTAAAAATTATTATTAATAACCTAAATTCTTTATAAATAACTAATTAAAATATAAACTAAAATTAATGTAGTTCTTTTTTTCCCAAGAAAAAAGTGTTTGAAATCAAATTAAATTTCCAAAATTTATAAGAGATACGTGGAGGATACGGTAGGGTAAAAGATGTCGATGTGAGTGAACATCATGAAAACGACATGACCAATTATATGAATACGACAACGGATGACATGAAAGGCATCTCTTTTTCCAAGCAAAAAAATAAAATAAAATAAAATAGAAATGATTGTACATAATGGACATCTGTTGTCGCCATCTTGCTAAATAGAGTTAAGGTTTATTGGTTTCATAATCTAACTATCTTATCTCATTTAATTATTTTAAATTTTTTAAACTTCTAAATAAAATATAATAAATAATTTAAAATTTTTAAATTTTTAAATAAAAATAATATTAAAAAATAATATTCTAACAATAAATTATGTAAATCAACAATAAAGTATTTTTTATTTTAATTGAATTATGAATTAATCCTTGTCACTCTTCCTCTATAATTTTTAAAGTAGAATAATTGAATCTAAAAAACATTTTATCAATTGAAATAATTTTTCGAATGACCAAAATTTATCGATCGGACACAGAAAATTTGATTTCGATGAATGGATGATGTGATTGTAGAGCATGAAAACGTGTATGAGGGTTTAGATATAGATCAGGTTTGAACTCATGTCTTCTCCACATGTTTTTCCAAATAATTGACCTTACGTTACACGCAAATTGGATTGACTCGAGTCAATCCAATTAAATTCGAGTAAGCATTTGCATAAATTTAAACGCTATATTCCACCATTATTTTTTTGCATTTTAAAAGATGCTTATTTACATATTGGATTTATTTCAACAAAAGAAATCTGAAAATATTTATTATATAAATAATATGTTGACATATTCTTACCAAAAAAATGAACAAGACAAGTTCTTTCTTGCAAAACATAATGTGTTGATTAATATATAAGATGTAGTTTGAAATCGATCGATTAATAATACTTTTTGTTGATGTTTCTCGATTAATTTGGCTTATGTTAAACCAAGCCCACCAACTCGGTTGAGCTAAAATCCTATTGTTGCTCCCTTCTTTTTCACTCTACACAGCCCCTTGCCCCTTCAAAAAACTCAGATCAGAGGAGGGGTGATGGAGCTTTGGCTCCTCCCTCCCTCCTCCTTTCCTTTATTATCCCTCCTCCCTCTTTTCTCTAGTTTTTCTTTTATTTTTTTGATTTTTTTTTTCATTCAAAGTAGGGTAAAATGCAGATATCTTATTCTCTAGAGCCAGACGAACACCACGTGCCCCACTGCAAGATTTCCAAGGCGCCGATTCTTCTAACGGACATAATCTCGTCTAACAGAGTGGCGCGTGAGCCACGCGCACGGCCCAAAGTGCGCGAGTGATATCCACGTGCCACCGCAAGCGAATCTCTATCGCAGCCATGTGCGGCTTTTCTAGGACCAGGGCCATCATTTTTTTCAGACATGATGTTCTACCGTACTTCCAAGGTGGCCACTCACGCGCTACCATTGTCTCGGTGTTTGCATTTTTTATTTCCTTTAAGGTTGAAAATGCGGATCTACAGCTTTTCAAGCTGTAAGTCGCTATTTTCTCATGTATCTTTTACATTTTCTATTATTTTCTTTGTTTTTAGGTTTAAAAAAAAAAACACAGTCTCTTGATTTTGTCTATAGTGTGTTATCTACTTCGTCTTAGATAGACTGTAGAGTTGTTTAATTCTATCTTAGGACAGACTGTGGGTTTGTTAAATCTGTCTTAAGACAAAGTGATGTCTTTCAGAATGAAAAGAAAAAAAAAATTATTCAATAATGTTTCACATTACTGTGTAAGAACAAAAAATATATATGTTGTCTCAAATATTCTTTAATTTTCAATAAAAAAAACTTGTCACGCTGTTTGATACCATATATAGAAAGTTACAAAAATCATGATAAAATGACTACAACTTAAAAATCAAGACAATTATATAGTTAAAAAGTTAAAATTCAAAGAAATTAAAAATTAAAGTTAAAGAATGAAAAAAACTGATTAATAACCTAAGTTCTTTACATATAACTAATTAAAATATAAACTACAGTTAATTTAGTTCTTTTTTTCCCAAGAAAAAAGTGTTTGAAATCAAAATTTCCAAAATTTATAAAAAGTACGTGAATGATACGATAGGGTAATTAACCGGATGTCGATCTGAGTGACCAGCATGAAAAAGACATGACACTGATTATATGAATGCGACGACGGATGACATGAAAGGTATCTATTTTCCAAGCAAAAATAAAATTCTCAAAGAAAAAATTTATTCATCATCACAACTCCTATCATCTCATGATGTGGTATTAGATAATAGGTTTACAAGTAAAATGTAATAAATAATTTTCAATCACCTAATACCACATTATAGGATGATGGAAGGATGATGAGGGTTGAAAGGATGATGAGGGTTGGAAGGATGAGGAGTAGCATTACTTGACTTAGGACTTATTTCTCTTGTTGCAATAAGGTATTTTTTATTTGAATTGAATTATGAATTAATCCTTGTCGCTCTTCCTTTATAATTTTTAAAGTAGAATAATTGATTCTAAAACAACTTTTATCAATTGAAATAATTTTTCAAATAACCAAAATTTATTAATCGGATACAAAAAATTTGGTTACGATGAATGGATGATGTGATTGTGGAACATGAAAATGGGTAGAAGGGTTTAGATATAGATCAAGTTTGAACTACTGTCTTCACTACTTTTTTTTTCAAATAATTGACCCGCTTACGTTAAACACAAATTGGATTGACTAGGATCAATCCAATTAAATTCGAGTATGATTTTGCATAGATCTTGACTCTCTTGAAATATGGCGCATTTTAGACTCTGTATTCTGCTATTGCTTTTTTGCGTTTTGAAAGATGCTTATATATATGCATGTTGGATTTATTATATAAATAATATGTTGGCATATTCTTATGAAGAAAAAGAACAAGGACAGGTTATTTCTTGCAAGACAATGTGTTGATTAATACATATACACTACAAGAAAATGGCTCTATTGCGGCGATTTTTGGTCTGCTGCAATAAATCTCGCCGCAATAAGTCATTATTCACGGCGATAGGTTTGGTCGACGCGGCTTCCAACCCGTGCGTATTTTTGTCTTTTTTTTTACGGCGATTTTATGCTTATTTACGGTGAAAGTTTTCGCCGTAAAAATTCTTTTTACTTTTGCAGTGATTTTAACGATACTTACGGCGAATTAAACCGCTGCAAAATCCCAAAATGTTCTGCCGACGCATAAGTTCGCTGCGAATCTCATTTCAATGTAAACGGCGCCAATACCTCCATCGAAGTTCAGATTTCCCCCCAAATCCCTATTTCCCCCCAAATCCCGATTTCCTTCGTCCCCATTTTGGCCTACCAACTTGTTCACGCCCCTGTTTGTGCCCGGCGATTCTGGAGCTGAATTAATCCCAGGCCCCTCATTCCACACTTGAAGCGAACCATCTGTAGTGCCTCCCCGCGGTCCGTTACGAGTGATTGTTTTGGGAAGGCCAATATCGACGGTCGAGATCGTCCATCGACAGGTATTTCTGGTTCCCTTTAAGAAATTGCTCTCCCCCTTCATCCTCGCATGACAATTTTTATTACAAAAATTATGCATTTCAGCTCGTACTGATTAAAAGTGTGTCGAACATTCACTGCAGTCTTAATGGATTTGTTGATCCATTAAGACTGCAAATAATATACTGCAAATAATATACTGTGGCAAACATTACCGCCCCGAATAAAATTTTCGACGCTTTATATCGACGCAAGCCACTAGTTGCAACGTTTCTAAAAATCGCTGTAATAAAAATATGCGCTATTACTGCAATTTTTTGGGTATTAGCAACAATATAAAGTGCTGCAAATAATTTTTCGCAGCGATAGAAGAGTGAAATCTCGCAATTATTTGCGGCGAAATTAATTATATTTGCGGGGGAAAAAATCGCTGCAAATAAAAATTTTTCGCAACGAATTTTTCATTTCACTGGAAAATTTTTTAAAAGGCGCAGCAACTGCGACGGACTGCCGACGCAACATAAATCGCTGCAAATAAGTATTTGCAGTGATTTTCGAGATTATTAGCAGCGATTTTCGGCACCGGGAAAGGCGCTGTTTCTTGTAGTGATAAGAAGTAGTTTAAAACCAATCGATTAATAATACTTTTTGTTGATGCATGTTTCTCGATTAATTTGGCTTATAAATGTTAAACCAAGCCCACCAACTCGGTTGAGCAAAACTTGTTTTTGTCCTTCGAGAATCATAAGGAAGAGAGTTTCTGTTTCAGAATTTATTCCTTATACGTCTTTCAAACTAGTTTCAGAGTTTGTGTTTCAGAGTGTTTGGGTGATCTTCATAAAGTTCAAAACGACGAGATTACATTTCTGCAACCCCTCATTGCTCATTTTAAAAACGTTACTTTTCTAGAAAAATATAATAAAATATATATTTAGGTTCTTCTTATAATATAATCCGAAATGCAATAGAAACTTTGAATTTTTCTTAAATTTAAAATTCCAAGATTTTTTTTCTAAATTTTTGAAAAGCCGAAATGTATAATATTATATATAGAAAAATAAATTGATCATCATTTCTCAACTAAACATCGATCTTATGGTGTAACATTAAATAATTAACAAATAAGTGAAACATAACATATATATGTAAAATATATATATATATATATATATATATACATATATTCAAAATAAAATTACATCCAAAAACACAAAACGTTTGTATATAAAAGTTTGAAATTGACAATAATAAACGGAAAGTTTCCCCTACTATTTATTTCAAATAAATGAGCACCTTACGTTACACGCAAATTACTGACTTGGTCAATTGAGTTAAATTCGAGTAGACTTTTGTGTGGAATTATTGGACTTTCAAGAGCGAGAATCTGATCCCTTCAACTTTTTGTCCTTTTATGCTCCTCATCAGCGACGTCTAATTATTAGGTGAAATAATAATAAAAAATAAAGGTTGAGTCGGTAAACTTGACCGGATCGGATCAGATCAGATTGAATTGGTGGATTTAGTCTGATATTGGGGTCCCTTTATGCTCCTAATCAGCGACGTCTAATTATTCGGTGAAAAAAATAAAATGTTGAGTCGGTAAACTGGACCGGATTAAACCGGATCGAATTTATGGATTTAGTCTGATATTGGGTCAATTTTTTTCAAAAGTGATCATCGAAATCGAACCGATTCCGATTTTTTTTTTTCTAACACCGGACTGGACCGATTTATATATATATATTTTTTAATTTTTTATATTGTATAAAATATTTTTTATATTATATATAATTTTGTATTATATGATAAATTAATCATTAATATAATATTAAATTTTAAAATCCTATATAAATAACTATATATTATCATTATAGTCTATTGTATTAGTAGTTATATTAATAGTATCACTATATATTATAATGTACTATAATATATCACTATATTATATATTATAATATATTACTATAGTTTATAACACAATTATAATATACATTATAATTTACTACAATATATTATCATTATATTATTATATACTATAATATATATATATATATATACTATATAATATATCGGAAAAAATGGATCAGAACCGGTAACATTGGAAGTACCAATTTAGGAGTGTAACCGGTGCGATATCGCTTCTTCAAATCTCAACTCCGATATATACCGATTTGGTTCTAAAATATGTCCAAAATCAGACTCGTTACACCCCTATTAATTACAAAGAAATTTTTACATGGAAAATGTTTGGGCCATCGAGAGGTGGTCCTGAGACATTTTTTTAATTTTTTTTTATTTAATGATTAAAAAAATATTTTCTTAATAACATTTGAGTATTGCTGCATGGGAATTAGAGACTAACATTTGAGTAAACAAATTCAAAAGCAATCCTCTTTACAATTTTGTTGCATTCAGTTTTTTAAGATCTATCCATAAATTAAGATATGGTTTTTTATACTTGTTTTCTGAGGGCATCCATTGAAGCTCTTTTCTTGTCATCTTCAAGAAGGGTACCACAATAATTTTCAATTAAAATTTCTCAATTAAACGCAATCTGATTCGATTAATGACCAACAGGTGTTATTGTTTTTCTTTCTTTTCTATTGATTTTCATTCGAGCAAGTGCATACATGCATGTCTAGCTTTAATATATTTTAAAATATTTATGAATAATAGTTAAATCATTTTTAAATAGTAGTAAAATAGTTTAAATTAAAGTGTTTTATTAAATTTTAGAAAATTAGAGAGAAAAAGTTAAGTAACGATATATATTATAAAGTTAAAAAAATTGTTTAAATATAATTTTTATTTTGAAACATGATAAAGTTATATTTATTTTTGTGTTTTGTTTAAAAGTTTGAAGAAGATGTAATAATTAGGGAATTATTAAATGAAAATTTTATAATTTATAATTAAAAAGTTTTTTATTTTAAGTGATGTTTGAAAATAAATATCTAAAAATATCTCATAATATTTGAGAATGCATCGTTATACTTTTTTTTAAGGGTAACTCTCATCAGTCATTCATCATGAGAGAAATTTACATACATGACTGTATACATTTTGGGATGTTCTCATATCAAATATGACATCATAAACTAAAATAATGAATTTGGAGTTCTACCAATACACTATTTTCTTTTGTGACTTGGTCTGGTCTTCACTATTGCTGATACTCTCTACAGATAAACGTCCAAGAGACAACACTGTCTACCTAAACATAGACTCAACCTCACATTTTATAGGAAGAGAAGACTTAACCTTTATAGACAAACATCCGAGAGACAAACTTTTTTTTTTTAACAAACAATAGGGAACTAAAAAAAGAAAACAGTGAGATAGATGCGAAAAATAACGAATTACAATTTGGACCAACTCTGGTAGACTTTAAAATTTGTGCACATTCGCCTCTTTTCCGTCACAAAGGTCATATCTAAAAGGTCTAGTAGTGGCGAGTCTAATGATATAGTGCATGTGTTGAGAAGAGCTGTCGAAAGGAGTGGCGCTTGAGGACCACACGCGATGATTTTCATAAAACCACTATTTTCTTCAAACAATTTTCGACCTATGAACCAGTAGGGAACACATTCATTAGCTATAAATTTTAGCCTGGAGAGATGAGATAAGTTTGAGATATTTCTCTTTTTTTTTTTATTTCTTTTTAATGTAAAGATATTTATGTTTAAACTATTTTCAATATCTTAAAAATTTTATGGGTTTTATTTTTATTTTATTTTAACAACTACTACACTTTCGTTTTCAACTTTTGTTTGAATGATATGTGCTTTGTGTTTTAATTAAGTAAAACGTCCACTTTCATGAACTTCTAATTGGCTGAGAGTATCTTAGAATACGAAATTTAGGTATTAACAGTTTAAACTATTTTCAAACCATTTGGATATAAAAACGATTTTATTTCATCTTTTCTTATTATTACAATATTTTTTCTAAATTATCACAATTCAACTTTTTCAAATACTAAAATAATAATAATGTTAAAAAATAATATTCTAACAATATTTATTTAACTTTTAAATTCTATCTAAAATTATCTCATCTCACTATTCAAACGAGACCTAAAGAAGATCTCACTATATAGGCATTCGAAATGGAAAAGAAATTCAGTGACTAATACCTAATAATACAAATTTATAAGCTCTCACCAGTCACCACAAAAAATAACATACCATCCAAGCTTCCAGTCAAACTTTGAATACAAAAAGTAGTTGGATGAAACATCAAGCACTTAATTGAGAGAAGAAAAATGACAACTTTTTGTCCATTTGAGTAAAAAACTTCAAAAGCAATCCTTTCAATAATTTTGTTACATTCCTTATCACTCATTATTATCAGTTTTGTCAAATCTGGTTTTCCTCCATTTAATTTTCAAGATTGGATTATTTTATTTTTCTTTCTTACAGCTTGGTGGAACTTGATTTGGGCAATTGTCTGGGATCCCATCACTTTATCTTTTAGCTTTCCCTCATTAATGCTAAATCCTCATCACAACTTCTATTTCTAGATCTCCCTTTCAATTATCTCATCTCCTCCGTATTTCATTGGTTGTTCAACTCCACTACTGGACATTTGTGAAGCCCGGTTTCAAACTACTTTTATTTTCATGCCCCACACGGTTTCGCGCCACAGTTTCATCATTATGACGGGAAAAATCTAGTCGTACGTACATAAAACTGTTATCAAAATGAATGGAGTAGTTCACTTTGGGATATCAGTATTCCAAATATCTCTCATCTTCAATATCTGCTTCATCTTCAATATCTCTTATCAGTGTTCCAAATAGAGAGTAAAAAAATGAGAGCTTGTTATCTCCAACTTCTGCTTCTACTTGCACTGTTATCATGTAATGCAACAAAACTTGGATTTAGTTTCGATTTGCGTGATTCTGAAGTTAGATGCATAGAGGAAGAACGACAAGCACTCCTCCAATTCAAACAACACCTTGTAGATCGTTTCCATTGGCTGTCTTCTTGGGACCATGATGAAGATTGTTGCAAGTGGGAAGGAATTAAGTGTAGCAACCGAACAGGTCATGTTCTTACTCTTGATCTCCAGGCTGATTGGTCAGCTGAACCAATACGTAAAGTTCTACAAGGTGAGATAAGCTCATCATTACTTGCATTGCGGCATTTGACTTATCTGGACTTAAGTCTCAATAGCTTTTCCAGGAAACCCTTCCCAAATTTTGTTGGGTCACTCACTAAATTACAACATCTGCATCTTTCACATACCAATATAGTCGGAATCATTCCACGACAATTAGGAAGTCTATCAGGATTGATTTCTCTGGATCTCAGCTGGAATGATCTAACTGAGGCAAATAATCTTGATTGGCTAACTCATCTTTCATCTTTAACACACTTGGACATGAGTAGTGTCAACCTCAGCCAGGTACTCAATTGGCCCAATCAAGTTAATATGCTCCCTTCAAGGTTTTAGGATTATATGGGAATTATTTCACGGGGCTATTACCGAAGAGTATTGGTAACTTATCCAATCTAGAGATCTTGAATGTTGCTAATAATTCTCTTGCAGGGGTGATATCTGAAGCCCATTTTTCAAATCTCTTCAAACTGAAAGATTTATATTTTGGAGATAACTCTTTAGTTTTGAGCTTCAGCTATGACTGGGTTCCCCCATTCCAACTAGATATTGTTGATTTGAGGTATTGCAGAATGGGATTTGCTTTCCCAAAATGGCTTCAAAGTCAAAAGAATTATCGTATACTTGATATTTCTAATGCTGGAATTTTTGACATTGTCCCTACTTGGTTATGGGACTTCATTCCTAGGTTATTATGTATGTCTAACAACAAGTTGCATGGGAACTTGCCAGACTTTTCATCTTCCAGATTTGGTGATTTTGCTCTTATAGATTTGAGCTCAAACCTTTTTGATGGTTCAATACCACCTTTTCCATCAAATGTGATGTTACTAAACCTATCGAACAATAAGTTTTCTGGGACAATTTCCTTTCTATGTGAAATCAACACTCCAACGCTATTGGATGTTTTAGACCTCTCAAACAATACACTGTCGGGAGAGCTTCCAGATTGCTAGATGTATTTTCGAGACTTGATTGTTCTTAATTTGGCCAACAACAATTTCTACGGGAAAATACCTAGCTCAATGGGCTCTCTAACCTCGATTCATGTTTTACATTTAAGCCACAATAGATTTGTCGGAAAGATGCCGATGTCCCTTCAGAATTGCAGTGAGTTGAAAACCATCTACTTGGGAACAAATAGTCTTTCAGGAATGGTACCTACATGGATAGGTGATAATCTACCTAATTTGGTTATTCTTAGCCTACGATCTAATCAGCTTTATGGACGTTTGCCTTTGAACCTATGTCATCTATCACATATTCAAATTTTGGATCTATCTTTGAATAAGATCGAGGGAACTATTCCGGAGTGTATCTACAATTTGACTGCAATGTCTCTGTCTACAAATCAAAGTGTCCTATCTGCTTATACCAAACGCACAACTTATAAGGACCATGCATCAGTGGTATGGAAAGGAAGGGAGTTTGTGTTCAAGAATTTCTTGGGGCTTGTGAAGATGATTGATCTTTCCAGTAACAAATTACATGGAGAAATTCTAGAAGGAATTAGTAGTCTTACAGAGTTAATTGCGTTAAATTTATCGAGAAACAATTTAACTGGGTTAATCCCTGGGAAGATCGGTCTATTGAGAAATTTGCAGTCTCTTGATTTATCTAGAAACCAACTTTGTGGTGAAATCCCAATGAGCATTTCCAACATAAGTTTTCTTAGTCAATTAGACTTGGCCATCAACAACTTATCCGGCAAAATCCCAACAGGAACTCAAATCCAGAGCCTCGATGCTTCTATGTTTTTGGGAAATCCTAAACTATGTGGCTCTCCACTTCCAAAAGAATGCCTAGAAGATCTTCATCCAGTCTACATGAGCACTAGGGGCCACAAGAATAAGAATGTTCAAGCAGATGATGATGGATTTATAACTAAAGGATTTTATGTTGCTGCAACTCTCGGATTCATTGGAGGATTTTGGGGAGTGTGTTTCATTTCAGTGTTAAACATACAATATATAATGAAGCGTCTTACTTCCAATGCTCGAATGACATTAGCACTACACATGGCATAAGCTCTATGTATGATCACTTTGTAAAGTTAAATTTTAAGGTAAAAGTCCTATCCCTTTATTTTATATTCGTATATATAAATTATCCTTAACCACATATAGTTGAACATATATACTACCATATATATATATATACACACACACACACACACACACATATATATATATGCTATGTTAGCATATACTATGAATATATATTTATTGGCATGCCTTTATACTTAAATGCTTTCAACTTGCATCCTTTGAATTCTCAGTTAAAAATCTCAACAACCCGAGGGGAGTACTTCTATTGTTCAATTTTATTATCTTGTTCAAACAGCTACTATCTTCCTAACATTCTACTTTGATGCCTGGTAAGTTTTATTTTGGTTTGATTAATCTCATTTTTCTTATTTTGCTTTTCCTTGCAGGTTGCCATAGGTTGTTTAATCTTAGGTTATTTGTCTGTCTTCTGGAAGTGTATTTGGATGATTTGGTTATAAAGGTTTTTAGATGCCTGGGTTTTGGTTTTAATTATATGTATCTCCTCGGAGTCGGATTGTAACCACAGTTTTCCTCCTTTATAAATGAGGGCAATCAATAAAATTGGGGTACCGTCCTCTTCTAAAACAAAAAGAGACATTCTACTTCTCAACTTTTGGATATCATAATAGTCTATTATTGGGCCAAGCACACAAATTTTATATGAAGCCCAACTTTTTCTAACAAGCTATATGGCCTACGAACTATAAATTTATTGAAATTGGCTAAAAAAAAAAAATTGATCCATAGGCTGAACAGATTATTTTAAGGCCGTCGAGTGTAGTCAATGATACTGGATTGTATCAAATGATCAAATATTTCATTTGTAGCCCAATTGAGGTGGTTAGATAATATTCGATAAACCACGAGGCCGGATAATTATTTTGAATGACTTGATCTTATTGGGCCCAACGAGTTGTTTAAAGGAAAATGATAGGGTTACTACTCTCTAACTACTCTTTTTGTATTTGATTTTTTTTATAATTTTTTATTTTACTTAATAGTTAAGGAAGTGATAATTAGTAAGTTTATATATTTTTTTAATTTTTTCTTAATGATTAAGGATGTTAAAAAAATATTTAAAATAAAATGATAAAAAAATAAAACCACTACAAGTAGTAGATGGGTAGTAGATAGGTAGTAAGCCTATCACTACCCTTGTTTAAAACCCATTTAAATTTTCTTGAGCAAAAGGCCTATTTTCTCAGGCAACGAGCTCAAGGTATTATTATGTAAAAGGCTCATAACTATTTATTGGACGAGTTAGGTTTATTTTAGACTTAAAACTTGACCGAATGAGATTTATTAAATACGTGTAACGTGTCGATGAAATTATGGGCCGCATCGCCCAACCAGGATCTATCCGGGCTGGGTACTTCTATGACACTCGGGTACTGGATTTTAAAGTTGGTACCCGGTTTCATTGAAAATCCGGACTGGCTTACAGGTATGACAACCCATGACTCTATTAAGCCAACATGGCCCACGAGACATACTGAACATAAGCAAATAAACACAACTGAAACAACACAAGGAGAATAATAACACACGTGCATATCAGGGCAGCGATGGGGACTTATCCATGGGGCTTAGGCACATGACAGACCCCCTCCTCTCTTCATGGACCTTGTATGTAGGGGTGTAAACTCAAACCGGAAACCGGACCGGACCGGACCGATTTTACTGGTTTTGAACCGGTCCGATCCAGAACCGATTTTTAAAACGTAAAAATTGGCCAGTTCCGGTCTGGTTCCAGTTCCTAGATTTTTTGGACCGGACCGGACCGGTTGATTAAAAAAAATAAAAAATAATATTTTTATATATAATTTTTATACAAAATATTTTCTATATATTAAATATTAATATATATAAGTTTTATATATAATGTATAATTATAAATTTTTATGTGAAATTTTATATATAACATATATATTCATATATGAAATAATTTCTTATTATAATTTATAAATTATTACATAAAATGTTAATACTAAATCACTAAAAGTTTATAACTAATACTAATATATAACTTATAACTATACCAATAGTATAATATTAATACTATTATATAGTCTAATATATTAATAAAAGTATAAAACAGTTTTTTTTAAATCAATTTTTTTTTATAAACAAATTTTTAATGACAAATTGTGAAATTTGCATTTTAAAAAAACTGAAAAACCGGACCGTACCGGACCGGAAACCAGTAAAACCAGAAGTACCGGTTTAGGAGGGTAACCGGTGCGTAATCGGTTTTGAAAAATATAAAACCGGTACATACCAGTTCAGTCCTAGATTTTATCCAAAACCGGACTGGACCGGACCGGTTACACCCCTACTTGTATGCAAGGGTCCTGAATCTACTTCTGAAATCCCTAATTTCTTCCTATGAAGCTTCTGCCGTTCCATTTGATGAGCTACTCAGTGGTAGCCATCCTCCCTTCCCGCTTAAGTCTTCTTGCCAAAGTCTTTCCTGGTTTGATTAGAAGGGAGCCATCGGGGCTGGTTGGAGGCAACACGGATTAAGAGATCGAATAGGAGCGAAGACGCTTCTTGAGGCAGGAGACGTGAAAGATGGGTTGTAGTTTTGCCTTGGTTGGCAGTTGGAGATGATACGCAACATACCTAAGCTTTCTCCAAAATTTGGAAGGGTCCGTAAAATCAGGATGCTAGCTTCTGGTTTCAGTGAGCGGTGACGAAAAACTGTAGATAGGGCTTCAATTGGAGGTACACCCATTCTTCCACCTCAAAGCTCCTTTCAGTTCTCTTTAAATCTGTGAATTTTTTCATTCGTTCCTGTGATTGATGCAAGTGGTCTTTCAGAGTTCTTAGGATTTCATCTCGTACCTTTAGATTGTCCTCCATGACTTGTACTGAAGTGGTTCCTGGTGTATATTGAAGGATTTAGGGAGGGGGAAATCCATAGACAGCTTCAAAAGGGGTGATCTTGGTGGCTGAGTGCTCACATGTATTGTACAAGTATTCAGCAAATGCAAGCCAGTTACTCCAATCTCATGGCTTTTCTTTTGTGAAACGATGGAGATAATCTTACCGACTGTAATTAACAATCTCTACTTGCCCGATTGAGGATGGTATGTTGTACTTAAGTTCAATTGAGTCTGTTCTAATTGAAGTAACTTAGACCAAAAATGGGAGATGAAAACTGGATCCTTGTTACTTACAATGGATCTTTGGTTACAATGTAACTTGAAAATGTTATCCATTAAATGTTTGGCTACTATGTTGGCAGTGTACGGATGAATTTGCGCTATGAAATGGACGTATTTGCTCAGTCAGTCAACCACAACCATAACAACATTTTTGCCATGGGAAGTGGGCGGACCTTCGATAAAGTCCATACAAGGTTTGTCCATGGTTGAGTGGGCATTGGAACGGGTTGGAGAAGATTTGCAAGGTGTTGGTGCTCAACCTTGTTCCTTTGATAAACCTTGCATTCCCAGATGTACTGCCTCGTTGTAGCAATACCAGGCCAATAAAAAATTTTCCTTAATCTTGCCAATGTTTTATGGTAACCTGAGTGTCCTGCTAATGGTTGATCATGCATTTGCTATAGGGCAAGCTGGTGGAGTTGAGTGGAGATCCCTAGGCCTTTGTAAAGCACCACATCCTGCCACAATGCGTGCCTCCCATCGTGGGCAGTCCTTCTTGCATCTTGAGTTATGGGTTCTCTAGTTGTGGGAGTGAGATAGCATAAGTCGACTCTTGGAGTGGATGTAACCTTGATAAGGTGTTTGTTACCTTACTCTCCCTTCTTGCCTTGTATTCTACTAAGAATCCATACCTGATGAGCTTATAAATCCTTTTTGTTGTGCTAGAGTGCCAACTCTTTGTTTCACCAAATACTTAAAAGCATGTTGGTTAGTAGGAACTCTGAATCTCTATCCTAGTAGGCATGCCATCTTTAACACCAAGGCAAGAAGCTCCATCTCATAGGTAGAGAGATGGAGGTTATTTCCCTTGGGTCCTTGGCTGAAAAAATCCAAAGGCCGCCCCTCATGTATAAGAAAAACACCTATAGGGGGTGTAGTTAAGGCTTTCTTGAGTCGATTGAAAGCTTGGGTAGTATGATCATCCCAATGAAAAGAATCTTTTCGTAAGAGGTTGAAGAGGGGGGCAGCAATGGTGCCATAACCTTTTATGAACTTCCGGTAATATCCCATGAGGCCCAAAAAATGTCTAAGGGCACAAAGGGAGGTAGGTAGAGGCCATTTCAGCTTGCAAGAAATTTTTGAGGGACCGACTTTCACTCCTTCCCTAGAGATAAGATGTCCTAGGTACCCGATTAATGGCCCAAATAGACACTTGGACATCTTAGCATATAATTGGTGATGTTGCAATAGGTTAAGCACAGTTTCTAGATGAGAAATATGGTCACTCATGCATTTACTATAAACTAGGATATCATTTAAAAAACAGACAAATTTCCCCAAGTAGGGACGACAATTTATTAAACTTTTAAAGGTTGAGGGTGCATTGCTGAGGACAAATGGCATTACCTAAAAATTCTTAGTGACCTTGGCTTGTTGGAAAGTTGTTTTAAGGATATCATCTGGACACATGAATTTGGTGGCATCCTGACCTTAAGTCTAGTTTTGAAAAAATCACTGCTCCACACGACTCATCCAAAAGCTCATCAATTAGAGGTATATGATACTTATTTTTTAGGGTGATTTGGTTGAGAGCTCTATAGTCGATACTCATCCTTCAACTTCCATCCGCCTTGCGCACAAGGAGTACCATAGATGAGTAGTGGCTTTGACTTGGATGGATGATCCCGTTGTCTAGCATGTCCTCAACAAGCCTCTTGATCTCCTCACTTTGATAATAAGGGTAGCAGTAGGGTCTTGCACTAATGGGGGTTGCACATTCCACAAGGGTTATCCTAGGACCTTGGCTCAGGTGGGGAGGTAACCCTTTAGGCTCCTGAAAAGGATTGCTGAACTTAGAAATCAGGGGTTGCAGCTCTTGGGGGACTTCCCAGGAGGAAGTTGTTGATGTTGCCTCCATTAATTCTAGAACTAACACATTGGAAGTCTCTTTAGATTGTAAGGAAAAACTCTCAGAATCTTTTATTGTGAGATTCGAAGGGCGAAGTCCTTAGAGCTGAATTGCCTTTCCATGCCAAGTAAACTTCATAATGAGTTTAGTAAAATCTCAAATCGATCCCAACAAATAGAGCCAATTCACACCTAAGGGAATGCCACATTCTGCATAGGGTAGTGAGTATATACGTGCATAAAAGAGTGACATTGTAATTGAAAATAGACTACCTTAGAACAAGCCAAAAATGGTACCTGTACCCCATTTGCCACCATTACCGTTAGATTGTGACTCCCATTACTGTAAAGATTTGTCATTTTTGCCACATTCGGATCAACAAATGTGTGTGTACTTCCTGTATTGATTAAGACAACCACTGATTGGTTTCCTATTACGCCCTACAATCCCATAGTTGAAGGAGATGGTGTGCTCGAAATAGTGTGTTAATCTGGAAATCCTCTGGGAGGCCTGGGATGTGGTTTGATAAGGTTTCAAAATTTGTTTGATATTCTTCCACTATTGACGTTTGCCTTAATTTAGTAAAGTCTGCCATTGGAACATCAAAGGGTGTAGTTGCAAAACGTATTTACAAAGCTTGCACAAATTCAGGCCAAGTGGGAATGGGATGTGAATCCAATAACAACTAGTTGTGCATTCGTTGCCCCTTCATTTTGATTGATGCTAATTGAATCTTTTGATGGTATGGGATATGGTAATATTCAAAGAAATGTTGTGCGTGAAAGACCTAGCCAATGGAGTTGGTTCCATCAAATTTAAAGAAGTCAAATCGTATGATGGGACTTTGAATGCTCCCTTGGGCTTCAAAAATAAGATTCATCGGTTGGTAAGGGAATTTGGGTTGGTTACTACTACTAGGGTGGTTGTTGTTGGACGGGGATATGTTGGGTGGTGGGTGCGTTATGGTTTGGGTAAGAGACATGTAACTATTTGCAAGGTTGCCCACTTGTTGGATGAGTTCTTCCAACAATTTATGCTATATTGCTTGAGTTTATTTTAATTCAACATTTTCTGTCTTCTGCAGGTGAACAACCTTCAAAAGCTACGAAATTCTGGTCCCTTCAACCATGGAACTTGGCCTAGCTTTGGGATAACACTGTCAGGGCCAAACTAAATGGAACATTGAGGAATTGGTACTTTGAGGGACCAAACCACCAAAAGCAATTTGAACTTCAAATCTCCAAATATCCATTAACGATAAATTGGCAACATATAGATAACATAGTTACGTTTGGATGTTGAGGTGATGTTAAATGATCTGTGAATAGTAGTGAATAATTTGTGAATAGTAGTGAATTACTTCACTTACCAAATACAGCCTTACTCATGTTAAACATAGCCGTACAAACAAGCAACTACCATTACTGCTATTTATCCTAACGACTCGAGCAACAAAGCCCATTACAACCCACGACTCCATTAAGCCAATATTGTCCTTGACACACTGAACATAAGCAAATAAACACAACTGAAATAATATAAACAAATAAATACAAATGAAATAACATAAGGAAAATAATAAGGTTTGCTTGGTTTGATAAACCTTTTAGACCATCTTATGTGAACATCTAAACACCATTTAAAAACAAATATTTTCATCTTACTATACGTCCAAACGAGCCCAGAGTTTCTTCTTTCGAAGAGACAAACTGGGGAACGAGTGGGAGCTTTCCAATCTTCTATCAAAACATTAGCAAGAACTTTCACTATGTGTTGAGTAAACTCGAAATCTCCTTCAGTGGATTAGAGCATAGGCTAGAGTGATGTGGATCTGAGTAGATTTAGGCTTCGTTCAGTTGTTGGATTGGACTGAGATCAACTCAGTTTAGTCTAATTTTAAGATGAGTCTAACATCCAAACACTTGACTCTCAAATCATTAAATCATCTCACCTCAAAATCTTTTTGCATGTGCGATCCACAATCTTTTTCAACTCAATATCTCTTTACAAGCAGGACCTACAACCTTTATCAAATTTTCATAAATATATTTAAACTTATTTTAACATCTAAATACATATAAATTCATCTTAAGTAGACCCTACAAAACTTATTCTATTATCTTAGGCTCACAACTATTTATAAAGAATTCAATTCATCTCAACTCATCTCAAAATTCAAATGCAACCGTAGAACTGTGTTAAAGGATTGGGTCTACAGAAGGGTAGAGACATTTGCAAAAGCTTGGATCGAAGCTGAGAGGGCAAAGAAATGGTGGATCTGATTAAAGTGATAGCACGTGTTGAAGGGCTTGGGTCTATAAGGCTGGAGACACCATGTGTCTTCATCAAATAGAAACCCATGGCCAAAGCGGTGGTTGATCTAAGTAGATTTATGGTACGATGAAAGATTGGGGTCTACAAGGCTAGAAATCTTCTTCGATGGACCAGCTGTGGGTCTTAGGCCCAGAGACTCCCCACTATGGACGAAGGCATTGTTCAGATTTATTTGTGAGTGCAAGCTTGTATTTTTCTTGAAATCTCTCTGAATTTACTCCTATTTTGAGTTTGAGGTTTTTTTTTTTTTTTTTGTGTTAGATTATGCATACCACAAATTAATTGATACACCTTTCTAAAAATGGAAAGTTGGGAAAGAGAGGAAGAGATACGAGAAAGATATATTGCTGTGTTATAGCCCATAATAAAACAAATATTCCATGTATAAAGAAGGATAGAAAGCAAAAATACAGTCAGTCTATCATTTCACAAGTATTTCTTGTGTTTTGGGCACTTAGTATGTGAAAGCTAAACCTTTGGCTTAACATGGTGTAATACTTGCCATATTTGGCTTGATATAGGGCTGGACAATTGGCTTCTCATTTGACTTTACACATACATGGGATTTGATGGCTTTCCTGTTACCATTTAAAGTTCTAGCAGTCTTTATAGTTTCAGCTAATGAAAGTGAGTTTATTTCTATTTGGATATAGAAACGGTTTTATCTCATTTCATTATTATAACTTTCTTAAATTTTTATACAAAATATATTAAACAATTAACTTTTTTAAAAACTAAAATAATATTCTAACAATATTTTATTTAACTTTTAATTTTCATCTAAAATCATAACATTTCATCACATTATCCAAACCGGCTTATATCCTTCTTTGTGCCTTTCTTGTTTTTTGTTTATTTTTTCTATTTCCTTATGTTAGAGCTATTATTTTCTGTATTCCACTTAATTAATGTACCTAATGTATAACTACTGATATTATCCAATGACAAATTCAATTTCGCAAAAGAGAACGGTCCACGGAATTTGACTTCATATGAATGAGAAGAGTTATTGGTAAAACTATTATGGGTTAATTACATTTTGTCTTCTCAAACTTTCACTCAATTCACAATGTGCCTCCGAAACTAATAATTGTATCAAAGTGGACTCTCAAACTTTAAAACTTCTCAATCCCTCCCTTATGTCTACCAGCAGCGTCAAATCTAACGAAAATTCACTGTAAAAATATAATTTTCATCTAATCTTCAAACCTTTGTCCCCTAGACCTCATGAGGTCTAGGATCTATGGTGCCAAGGGTGTTGGTCGATGGTTAACACACAAAAGGAATTGAACTAGGTGTGTAATTTTTCAAAGGGAAGTACACATGAATGGTCTATGCAATCGTCGAAAACTTAAGCGGAATAAGTTGTGGTGACAACTCTAGCTATTAAGTATTAGAACACTACACTTCATAGCAAAAGGGGGCCTCTCACCCTTCATTAAATCCCAAGATATTACATCATCTAAATGTACATAAAGTTAGTCGCCATAAGGTGGCGGACCGATTACAAGTAGTTGCCCGAGTTAACATTATACATATTCTAATGGAAGGTACAAGGTAACTACGATGGCTACTAGTCTCCGTACTCAGGACTCGGGCGGATTTGACTCTTCTTCGTCGAACCCCACGCAGAGGTCTAGATCTGCATCACAAATTATATTCCCAAAAATGAAACCATAGGTACTTAGGCGGCTATCACACGACTACTAATGAGAAATAATGCTACCAAAGTTGTTATGAACACTTCATGGAAAGATTGGTCAGACACATAATTGCGTGGCAAGGAATCACCCTCATGCTTACCACTGTGTGCAATCTCAGATGTGATGAGGATTGACCCTCTCAGATAACACATGTACATACATAGGCATGTCGAAGAATCACCATTTGGGGACGTTGCCCTTTACTCTAATGCAAAATACATAAACACATTAATATTAGTATAGCAAGGAATAATCTATCTCCAATATAAGCATAAAACCGTTAAGAACTAGTATTTGAGAGTTTTTAGCCACAACAACATTTTTTCACCACACAGTTGCTTATTACATAGATATTCATCACCCAGACTAATATTCGTCACACAAGCCTCTCACAAAGATATACTTGTTGCATCGGGGATGATTCTACCCAACCAACCAACTTAAGAATAGCAACATGTGATAAGCTGAGGGATCCTACATCTCGACTATCAGGTGAGACCAAATACGACATTGTTCCAACCGAATCCCCACAAGGCATTCTCCTTCTCATGTGAAGCACATCACAACTTTTCG
This sequence comes from Juglans regia, assembly GCF_001411555.2. Lineage (NCBI taxonomy): Eukaryota > Viridiplantae > Streptophyta > Magnoliopsida > Fagales > Juglandaceae > Juglans > Juglans regia. The sequence goes on from NC_049905.1 coordinate 12,416,415, forward strand.
CAGGAATGGCTCGGGAAATTCTCTGTCTCATCCCATGATCATAGATTCATGCTACCGACTTCTCATAGATAGATAGACATTCTCATGTAGAGATGGATATTCTCGCAGCGATATTGGGGGGGAGAAATTATAGAGATAATGCAATGCCTCTTACTCACAACATTCACACCACATTTCTCAGCACTGTCTTAAAAGCTAACCTACCTTCCTAATTTAGAAATTCGTTCATGACATCCCTAGTCTTTACTTTCCAAAGTAGTTGACTTTGCAAGCTTTTTGATGAATAAAGTCTCAAAAGCGAAATCTCATCCCATGTCCAGGTCCTTTAAATATGAAATATGGTTGGATTGCCAGAAGTCTTTTCTATGTCTGGATTTGCAATAAGGATTTTCTTTAATCCTTCCTTTTCATACTACAGACTGCCAAGTATGGTTTACATGCTTGGTCCTCTAACTTTCCTCGAAAAAGGGTCTCAGTCATGGCTTGATTCATACTGCTACGTTCAGACAACAAGACCAGTCAAGCATTAACCTTTCAAGAAATTTTTTCCTCAAAATTTGATAGGACTCTCCCTTGTCTGGTCCTCTCAAGGGAGGCAAATTTAGACGAAGAACCCATTGATGCCTCTGGTTGCCTTTGACTGCAAGTGGGGTTTTCCACCAATTACATCAATGGCGTGATCTTCTTCGTCGGAGGTTGAGACACGAGATGACTCCCCATGTCTTCTCCTCCTTCTTCTTCGACATTGTCTGTCGCTTGTGGTCGCTCATATCCAAGCGTCCAAAACAGGTTCGATTTCATAGGACGCTAGTGTGTCTTCACCCTTCCCTCATCTTGGTCGTGATATTCAGGCATTATCCTCTTTCCTTCTCACTATGATACACTTGTGCCGGTGTGATCTAGCATTTTATATATTTGATCCCTGGCCCTCCCATCACTCTCTTCATCTCGGTGGCATTCATTATCCATCCGTCATTTTTCAGCCTCTCTTTTCTCATTCTCACGTCGTTCTTCTAAGAAATGGCCCATGATTTTGGGTGGCATGCCTGCCCTCCTAACGGCTCTCTTCTCCATAACCATTTCCTCTCTCAAGGATCGCTGACATTGAGTTGGACATTAGGGAAAACAATGGCTTATTTATGCCGCATCCTTCCTTATGTATTATCCATCTTACCCCTACTTTGTGCATTACAATTCACGATTGCGGATTCAATAAAAATAGGAATTGCTCCTACATGATCCACTCACTTTTCCATCTAACTATTTGTTAACCACATCTCCCCACTGCACTTTTACTAAGGGTACGACTTTAGATCTCAATCTCTGCTCCCTTCACGTACCAGCCTCTCTTCGTACATAAGATATCATTTGTAGTTGAACTAGTTCCAATTCAATTACCTAAGGTTGCTGGTTCCCAAAACTTTTCCTAGGTGAGTAAACGTGGTACACATTGTGATTACCTTTGTATTCCGCAAGCAACAAAATTCGATATGCCAATGGACCGACTTTTTTCATTATTTGGTAGGATCCAATATATCTTGGGCTCAAGTTTCCTTTTAGCCCAAATCTCTTAACAATTTTTTTTTGGGGGGGTGGGGGGGGACTTATTAAAGTACACCTGATTGGCCTCTTTGAAGGTTAACTCCCTCCTCCTATTGTTGGCGCAACTCTTTCGTCTACTTTGGGGCACAATTGTCCTTGCCCGTATGAATTCTACTTCTTCCGTCATCTCCTAAATAATCTCCGGTTCGAGTCATTGGGACTCTCTTACTTCATCCCAACATATAGGCAAACTACACTTATGTCCATATAGTGCCTTGTAAGGGGCCATCTAGATAGTCGTCTGATAGTTATTATTGTACGCAAATTCAATAAGTGGCACATGCTACTCCTAGGGTCCCTTCCTGATTGCCCATCTGTCTGAGGGTGGTAGGCACTGCTGAACTTCTATTTCGTGTCCATCGCCTTTTCTAAACTCCTCCGAAAGTAAGATGTAAACTTAGGGTCCCGATCTAGTACTATAGTTTTAGGCACTCCATGTAACCTCACCATTTCCCTTATGTATAGCTAAGTGAGTTTGCTTATCGTATCCATGGTAGTGACAAGTAAGAAGTGAGCACTCTTGGTCAATCTATCCACTACTGCTCATATCACATCTTTACTCGTAAGAGTTCAGGGTAATCTAACTACGAAATCCATACCGACGTCTTCCCATTTCCATTCGGGAATGGGTAAAGGTTGCAAATTTCCCACCAGTCGTTGATGCTTTGCCTTTACCCTCATACACGTATGATATTTTTTTATGAAGTGGGTGATGCCCCTCTTCATCACTTCCCACCAATATTCCCGTTTTAGCTCTCGATATATTTTCGTTCCTCCTAGATGCATGGTGTATGATGAGGAATGGACTTCTACCAAAATTCCTTGTATAACTTATGGGTTGGTTGGGATCGCTTTCCACTTTTGGACAACAAGATCTCGTCGCAGCCCAAGCAAAAATAGGTAGGTCCTTCACCTCTACCAATCTTTCGTTGGATTTCCAATAACTTCCGATCCTTCTCTTGTTGCTCTCACACTTCCTCAAAACTACATATTCTCAATTGTTGTAGGCCAACGAGAACCTCTCCTGGTGACCTATCTTTCACTAGTGGGTGTCTCATGTCTTCCAATAGCGAATCTACCTCTGAAGTTCCCCTTTTACCCCTTGTCTTTGACTTGCGACTTAGGGCATCAAGGACTAAGTTAGCCTTGCTCGGGTGGTACAATCTCGCATAGGTAATAATTGTTGGTCTCTAGCCATCATTGTTGTCTCATGTTGAGGTTCTTTTGCATAAAAAAGTGATTCAAGCTCTTGTGCTCTGCGTAAACCTCGCACTCTTCCCCATATAGATAGTTCGCCATATCTTCAGGGCAAACACTACTATGGCTAATTCTATGTCATGAGTGGGGTAACTTTTTACAAGCTCCTTCAATTGTCTAGATGCATAGGCTACCACCTTACCTTCTTAAATTAGAACACAACCTAAGCCATACTTTGACGCATCAGTGAATACCATGAATGGCTTATTCGGCTCAAGTAGAGCTAAAACAAGGGCCATGGTTAGTCGTCACTTCAATTCTTCAAAGCTATGTTTGCACCGGTTGGTCTAGAAGAACCTAACGTCCTTTTTCGTCAGCATTGTGAGAGAACTCAACAATTTAGAAAAGCCTTCCATAAACCTACGATAATAACCGACTAATCCCAAGAAACTCTTGATTTCCTGTACTGAGGTGGGTTGTTTCCAATCCATCATTGATTTCACTTTGCTTGGGTCAACCATGATTCCCTACCCGGGGACCACATGGCCTAGAAATTTTACTCCCTCCAACCAAGATTCGCATTTGCTAAGTTTTGCATATAGTTGGTGGTTTTGGAGAGTCCTTAGCACCATCCTCAAGTGATGTCTATGTGCCTCAATATTTCAGGAGTGCACTTAAGATATTTTCTGTAAACACCATCCTAAATAAATCTAAGTATGGTCGGAATACCCTATTCATGAGATCCATAAAAGTTGCTCAGGCATTTTCCAACCTAAAAGACATTACAATGAACTCATAATGATCATACCTAGCCCGGAAGGTTGTCTTAGATACTTCGCTTTCCTTAATCCTCAATCAATCGTACCTAGATCTAAGATCAATCTTAGAAAAGATCGCAGCTCCTTGTAGTTGATCGAACAAATCATCTATCCTTGGCAATGGGTACCTATTCATAATAGTCAAATTGTTCAACTCCCAATAATCAATGAACATCCTAAAGGTTCCAACTTTCTTCTTCACAAATAATATTGGCACTTCCCAAGGCGAGATACTAGGTCTAATGAACCTAGCAACAACTCCTGCAATTGGTTGTTCAATTCCTTGAACTCCGTCGGAGCCATCCTATAGGGTGCTCTATATACTGGGACATTCCCTTGTTCTAAATCAATTGTGAACTCAATTTCGTAGGCATGTGGCATCCCTGGCATTCCTCAAAAAATTCTGGGAATTCTCTCACAACTGGTATATCCTCCAATTCCTTATGCATCCCTTTCTTTGAGGCTAGATGAACTAGATAGGCTTCATCCCCTTTTATCAACTCTTTCTGAGCCTGAGGTAGGGTAATAACTTCTAGTATCGGGTACAATTTGCTTGCTTTAAAAATTCTAACCTCCATTCTTGGTACTCGAAAGATTATAGTTCTCAAACGACAATATATGCTTGCAAAGTGCCTAAAAAACTAATCCTTCCACAAGATAACATTGAATCTTAGCATTCCTAATACTATTAGATCAGCCTCCAAATGAACTCTCTTTACGTCCAACAGACATCCCTTAACTACCTCGGTGCAAAACATCATCTCTCTGTTTGGTAGTTCCATCGTGACATCTTGGCTCATCGGTTGTGTCAGAAGGCCAGTGATCCTAACCAATGCGGAAGATGCAAACAACTGGAAAGGTTCTAAGTCGAATAAGTTGTGTGATACTCATACTCTCCCTATGATAATCATCACTACTTACTATATGTAAAGGCTACTACAAAGGAAGTTAACTAAGTCGAGTTAGCTCCATACCTATGATGACGCCAGCTTCCTACGTTTCTATCGCATTCTCATCGACCTCTCTCAGGCTAAGTGCATATACCCTAGCTTGCACGGGCTACCTTAGTCCTCCATGTCCTCCTTCTAGCACCGTTCACTGCACTGGTGGTGCTTGGGGACAATCCTGAGTGTAATGTCTCGTCTGTCTACTTTGTCAACAGTCCCCTTCATGAGATCTATGGAAAATGCTACACACTGGCATCCTCCCGCTAGTTCGTGAACCTGGAATGATTGGTGGTCACCCACCAGTCCTTAACATGAATGTTGTAGGGCTCCCAAACTGCTATATTTGCCTATCACCATATCTTTATTTAGGTTTAGGGATATAGCCAATGAGTTTCGCTGTTCTCATTCGGCTATGGACGTCTTATGAACTAATTTATGGAAATCCGTAATCTCCATATAGGCTCCTTGTGTCCCAATGTGGGTTTGCATTCCATCTTGAAATTGTCCCGCCCTCATAATTTTCATAGAGATAAGATGAGGGTTAAACATTCCCAACTCCATAAATTTGGCGACATACTGCTGCTCTATTGTCATGCTCCCTTGGACCAAATTGGCAAAGTCTTTTGATCCCTGTTTCTTTTTTATTTCTAGAAAATATTGGTCATCAAATTCTTTGTTGAACCTCTCCCATGAGATTCTCCCCGTGGCTCCTAATTCCATGGTAAGGAGTTGCCTCTTGGTATCCCACCATAAAGTTGCCTCTCCCTGGAGCAGGTAGCTCGCGTATAAATGTGACGCCCTTAGACCCCACTTGAGATTTTGCAGTGACTGAAGTGTCAGGATATACAACACAAGGCTATATACCCTACATTCATAATAGTTAACATGCAATGCACCTAACATAATACTAGCAGTATGTAATAATCATAGTGAAACAGGTCATTTCATAAAATGTTATACCAGAATAAAAATAATATCTCAATTTCATTCAAAGCTTTAAATCACACTTCATAGTGATGGAGTATCAAACTATTAGTTACACTTTAACATAACAAGTATAGTCTTCAAATGCCTTTTACTAAGAAGGAAATCATTAAAGCATCTTTCTAAATCTCTGCCATCTCCAAGTAAGTCATAACTAATTCTAGTTTCCTTTCTGGGTATAGCTCATCCTCAGCCTTGAACATCATCCTGATTAGCTACTCCCAGTCTTGTAAAAGTTCTACCATTCTGGATAAAATGGTAGCGAAAACTATCACAGTGAGATTTCAAGCAATCTCAACAAGTTAACTAAAAACATACATAGAGATAACATAAGCATATACGAGATAAACCATGACTATGAATGCACGAACACGTACTTTGACCCGAAAACTTGACTTATGCATGTACGTTTCAGAAATTGATGACAATCTTGTAGCAGAAAATAATGTTTGACTTTTCCTTTTTCAAAAAAACTTTTCTTCTTTTCATATCATACATTACTTATAGCTTTTTAGTCCTTGTAACATGGGTGGACATCTCACAGCTCCCCTACACATTGTGGGCTCCCAACTAGTTACCACATCATGTCTCGACCTACTTAACTGGTGGTGACTACGTCAGAGTTCTTATTATACCATCGTAGTCCACAATTCGCATTCACTGCTTTTACAATATGATGCTTTAGATCGTAATGCCTTCACCGTATTTTGCATGTGTTGCACCCACTGGCGTTAGGTGCTACTTCGCTTCGGAATTCTTTAAAAAGAACCCATTTGAAGTCTGTTGACTATACTTTATCAACCCAAGAGTTACCACTCCAATTTAAGCACTCCAGAGTGGATAGAGGAGTTCCATTAGGACTCTCATCCTAGCATGTGAAATGTACTTGTGACTGAACCATTCTTTTTCTTTTAAAGCATAACCTAAAAACATGTGACATATGACCTTGTGACTTTTATGCAACAATGTCATGTACTTATGCCATATACGTCACTTGCAGAACTTGAAAGAATTAGAACATGCTGAAACATATACTTGTATACAACATATGAAAGCTCAACAAAGCATACACCATTTCTCAGAACTCCAAACATGTCATTTCAACCAACAATTTTATCAAGCAACAGTTGAGCATAGCATGAACATATAAGATACGAATCATAGCATCTAACAAATAACAGTTCCATAATCCAATTTGAACAACCAAAATGAAAATTTTACACAAAGACATAAATATCTTATCCAAGAGTATGTTAGAGACTAACTTACAAAGAGTATAATCTCAAAGGGCTGAAATAAAAGCGCACTAATGTCCAAAAAATCCTCAATTGAAACACACTCTTATTAGGGATGTAAATTTAAACCGGAAAACCGGACTGAACCGGACCGAACCAGACCGGTTTTACCAGTTTTGAACCGGTCCGATCCGGAACCGGTTCCGGTTCTGGGAGTTTTTGGACCGGACCGGACCGGTTCATTAAAAAAAATAAAAAATAATATTTTTATATATAAGTTTTATACAAAATATTTTATATATATTAAATATTAATATATATAAGTTTTAGATATAATGTATAATTATAAATTTTTATGTGAAATTTTATATATAACATATATATATTCATATATGAAATAATTTCTTATTATAATTTATAAATTATTACATAAAATGTTAATACTAAATCACTAAAAGTTTATAACTAATACTAATATATAACTTATAACTATACTAATAGTCTAATATTAATACTATTATATAGTTTAATATATTAATAAAAGTATAAAACAGTTTTTTTTAAATCAATTTTTTTTTTATAAACAAATTTTTAATGACAAATTGTGAAATTTACATTTTAAAAAAATCAGAAAATCAGACCGGACCGGATCGAAAACCGGTAAAATCGGAAGTACCGGTTTAGAAGGGTAACCTGTGCGTAATCAGTTTTGAAAAATACAAAACCGGTACATACCGGTTCGGTCCTAAATTTTATCCAAAACCGGACCGGTTACACCCCTAACTCTTATAAAATTATAAACTTATAAAACCTAGTGAGAGGTTCACTTTAACCACTTGACTCTTGAGGATTGTACATTAAGTTCTAAACCTTCAATATCGCCATCTAACCCCGAATTTCTTCAAACCTAACAACTTTGTGTAGTATCCATTCTAGACCCGTTTCCAATCTCAAAATATGTTTCCTCAGTCATTGTAAATAAAAGATACCTCATTAGAAGAAACCTGTGATCTAAAATCATTCACTACATGCATTTGGCTTAATGTCATACTTGAAATCACCTTACCCAAAATTAAGTACTTGATCTAACTCTAGGACAAGACCCCAAAAGTGCATTCATCCTATTGATTCACACAAGTTATGACCAAATCCAAGATAAAACACCATTCCATCACACGTTGGTCATCAAACCTCTAAAATCGAGACTTGATCTAAGGTACCTTGCTTCATTTATACTTGTGGTTCTTAAAACATCAAAGTGTCTAATTTTTTTTTCTAAACATTGTCATGATCAAGATCATTCCTAGGATATCGAGTCCACATAAACCGAAATATCTTCAGAGAGTAAACTCAAGCATGCATTTTGATACTTTTTCACATATGACATTTCTACACCTTAATTTCCTTATAGATATAAATCGTGAAAATTGTTTCCAAGCCCAATCTGAGCCCTTAAGCATTACATTATCCATAAAAATCCAATCTTTAGGAGATTAACCTCAAATCAACAATATTCAAACACCATGACATGTATTGACTCTATATGGCATTATAAGCCCTAATACCTTAAACCTCATGCAAGAACCTTTCATCCAAACAAGGACCCCCTTTCTAAGCCTACCCAAAGTTCTGATTACAACATTGAAGTAATAAAAATCCAGCTTTTGTCATGCTTAAACCAAGCTAACACACCAAATGCATTGTTGTCACCCGAAACTTATAGCCATCAAAGACATTACTACTTCTTTGTTGTAGAAAAAATATCCCACTGCAAAGCTAACACCACCTCCTAATATCTATTACAAACAATAGGGAGATAAAGATTACTTACCAAGTTGAAAATCTCGGAGAGAAGGTTCGATTTGCACTGTTCTAACCCATAACTCTTGGCTCTCACGATTTTTGTGTGGTTTGTTTATGATTTTGGAGAGAAGGAGATGGAGCTTCATGTGTGTGTGAGTGAGTAGAGAGAAGAAGAAGAAGATAAAAGCAAGGACTAAGTGTGCTTTCGTGTAAACCGTCAAATCAGAAGACAATGGGGTGTTTTTACACTGAAACTAGCCCAAACTTTCTTTCTTCTTACTTCAGTTTTATTGCCACGTAGATGGCCCTAGCTCTTGGCTATGGCATGTTGTACAAGTGGCGCATGGCAGGTCTTTAGCTAGTGCATGTGAGACAAGCGGTGCACTAGCTGATCCATGTGGGACAAGTGATGCACTAGTTGATGCATGTGGGACAAGTAGCACACTAGCTGGTGCATGTGGGACAAGTGGTGCACTAGCTGATGCACGTGGGACAAGTGGTGCCTAGCTCTTGCATGTTGGACAAGTGGTGCATGGCTAATGCATGTGGGACAAGTGATTGGCCTTTGTGGTTAGGCATGTAGATCCCTTGGCCGAACCCCAAAGTCTCTTTGAGACTTGTGCTTCAGATTTTGAAGCTTCCCTATGCGCCTCTTCCCATTCCCCCATCATTGCAAATCTTCTAAGAACTCGCAAAATTGCATGGGTGGGCATGTGACACTTAGATAACCGAAATCCACTTCTCTCTCCTCCCTTCTTCCAATTTTAAGTCCAGACACAATGAACTCTAGAAGTGACGTTGCATGTTGGCCAAATGGTGCCTAGAAGTTGATGCTATAGGTGGCACACTAGGCTAGGAAATCGGGCACAAATATCTGAAAAGTGTTCTTGAAAAGAATCTTCTTGCCAAGTGGCATGGGTCCTTGAAAATTCGAAATCCTACTCATCTTCCTCAAAATTGCGCTTCCTAAGAAATCTTAGACGACTTTGCATCTGTACCAAGTGGCACTAACCGAAACCCCATAATGCCTTCTTTATGATTATCATCTTGGTAACCTAAGAGTTCCACATGAATATGGCGCCAAGTGGCATGCTATGTCATTAACAAAACTTGTCTCTTACTCCATTCTCTCTTCTTCATGCCCTAGTCTAATTCCTGCTCCTTTTTCCTCTCATCATTTGTTTTTCTTGAAAACTTCAGGGACTTATCTACACGGAGGACAAGTGGCTCCTCCCTTGAGGTTGCTGAACCCTATGCTTCCCTTCATCCATTTCTAGTCTAGATACATTGAACCTAGAGAAGGTGAAGTGCATGGCTGCCAAATGGCAATGTGGGTGATGTGTGCCCTTCAAAACTCGAAACCCTAATGGTCTTCTTGCATCATAAAATCTTTCTAGAACCCTTAAACTTCTTTGCATGGAAGACATGTGGCGTCTCCTACTCATTTCCTGAATTCCATCTCTTCTTCTTCCAATCATTAGATCCTTCTTGAAAACTAATAAAATCCCTTCCATGTGTGCCATGTGGCACCCTCTTCACTCTAGCTGAAAAATGGCTTCTTCTAGACGCTTTATTACATGTTTGCCAAGTGGTGAATCCTTGGCAAACTGAAGCTCCCATTACCTAGATGTCTTATGATTGTGGCATTGGGAACTTAAAGATCCCTTCTAGCTTGGCTCCAAGTGACACCTCCCATTTACACACAAGACCCTAATGGCTTTTCTGAAACCCTAAACCCCTTTATGGCTGAAATTCACTAGACCTTGGGCTTGGGTGCCTATCCCACTAACAAAAGATAGGGTTCACTTCACTCACATGGTTCTAGTCTTCATAATCTATTGGGCTTAAGTCCACAAAGGTCAAAATAAAAAGTAAGTCTTAACCTCATGAACCTAGCTTGGGCCGGGATGTTACAATAACACCATTTGCTCCTCAGTGGATTTGCACACCTCAAAGGTCCTCTCAATATAGGATATCCACCTTTTTGCCCTCGCCAGTCCCTCATTTCCAAAGAATCCTAGTTAGTGGTGAGCCAAAAATCACTCGTATGTACATCCTCTTACTTCCTCCTTGGGAGATCCTAAAGACTAAGCTTGCATATGACGAGAGTGCATCTCATGTTGTTGTTCAAACACATCCGATTACCTGTTTAGCACTCTTGCTAGTCCCTCTTCTCTTCCTCCATCGGATGATCCTCTCTCATGACAACTCAGGGTTTCCTCTCCTCGAGGGGCTCTTGGTCGCACCATTCTCAAATCCCTACCACATAACGCAAGCCTATTACATGTTAGCTCATCTCTCAGTCCTAAGCACAGTTCAAGCCTAACACTAACTTTCAGCATATAGTCCTAGATTAACTCCTACATTTTGGTACTGTCCTATTACATGAAGAGCTGCCTGGAGTTATGTACAAACATGTGATGCTCCCTAACCTCCGCTTAGGAAGGAATGGAGACTTGGAGCATCAGGACATGCAACACAAGGTTACATACCCCCTTCATGACTATTAATATACAATGCATGTTAGTATGCAACTAGCTGTATGCAATATTCGCAGCAGAAACAAGGGTGACTTATAAAAATTTAGTGGCAAAATGAACTAAACATCACATTAGATCAAGTAACCATAAACATATACTACCTTACTTAAAGAGGTCAACATAGTAAGGTATAAGTTCAAACATAATGTAGGAGATGAAATCTCCTTCTTACAGATACTGCAGCGGAGTTTCATAACTAAAGCAAGTCAAATCAATTCTCTCATCCGCTCTATGGGGTACAGAGCCATCATTATAAACATCAGTATCAATTCCAATCTCCGGTTAGGGTCGGATTCATCCTTAACCATCTGAAGCCAAGGGTTCATCTTGTTCATTGTATGCCGGTCCTAACATAATTTCTACCATTCCGAGGGAAATGATAATGGGAATACCACAGTGTGATTCTTTGAAATCTCAATAATTTAAAAAACCAACTTACACATAGATAAGATATGCATGATATATTTTTCACTTCATCTTTTCAAAAATAGAACATTTCTTATTAATAGAGTCATCATTAACATAACATATGGTATCACCACAGCTCCCCATTTGCACTGTGAGTACTTGCCAACAACCGTAGTATAACTCATTTTAAAACTACGTCTTTGTTTGCAGACTTCATAACTCAATGCATTGGTATCATAACATTTCATCATCATCATAACATATCATCATAACATATACACCCCTCAGCATTAGATGTCATATACGACTTTGCTCTAGAATTCGTTAAAAAGAATCCATTCGAAACTCATTGACAGATCTTTGTCAACCCAGGGGTTACCACTCTATTTTTACTCACTTCAAAGTGGATAAAGAAGTTCTACTAGGATAATGAATTATCCTAGCATTTGGGTTCATAACAAAAATTTATTTTTATATTATGCTTGAAAAATGTATTTCATGACATGTGCATATGTTGTAAGCTCCATGTGGAAATGACATTTACATGTAATATGCTAAAATTGTGAGAACTTCACATGTCATGTAGCAAGTAATCAAATGCTTAATGATGTACTATATAATGTTTCATACTTAAAATGACATTTAATATGAATGTGACATTTATACAAGAATCATAAATAAATTATCTAAGAGTAAGTTAAAAGCTAATTTACAAACTTCTCGGGTACTTAAGAAGTTGGTGCGACTGTAACAAAAGTTATTCTGAGTTAGAAATTATAAGCTTAAGGAAGATGTTCATAATAAAATGGGTCAATAAAATAATATTTACAAAACTGACCCTACCTCTTTTCAAAATTGCCACTAAGGCCCTAAAATTTCACTATTTGCATTTTGGTCCCAAATTTCACCAAATCTCACAAACATCATATTTTACATATTCTAAATCCATATATGACCATAGAATTGCAAGAATCAATCAACTAATATACCAAATTCATGCAACCAGTGGCATGCATTTGTGGGTGTTTTTGTGATTTCAAGTCTTTAACCTCTTTGGATGCATGAGTGATCAAGTTTCATCAAGTATCAAACCATAAATCTGATCTTGGGGACATACTTATAACTTTCAGGTCACACGCGTTTATCCCAACACTTATGCATTGGTTAACATCAAATCTTCATAAAACTTTCAAACCGAGTGCATGCATGATGTTTCTAGCTTCTTTTTGTCAATGTGAGTTTTAAAGCCTAAATCAATCATGCATTCTAACTCTCATCTTGATAACAAAGTATTTCTAGTTGTTTAACACTCATGCTTTGGGAACTTAGCCAAGATTTCACAAGATAAACTTTAACCAAGTGGAAACTGAAACATGCTAGATGATCAACACAAGATATTGGTTTATAAACCTACCATGACATATTTTTTTTCTCAAATTTAAATGTTCAATCACTCATTCAATACATTAGTAAAACATATAAGATCATATCAAGACATGTCATGGCTAAAATTTTATCCTAAAACAATTTATTCAAGCAAGACTACAAATCTAAACCGAAATGCATGTCTTCAAGTTAAACCTCATATTACTCAATCAAATCTTCATCCTCATCCCAAAATTCAAAGCCTAACATGTCAATCTAACACCTAAAAAAATGATAGGGCAGGTTTACTCACCAAACCGTGACTTTTGATGCTCCAAGAACAACTCACTCCAAGAACTCACCTCACACCACTCGGTTTCACCATTCTCTCACACTAGGAGAGTTTTGCTCTCAAGAATACTAAGAGGAAGCTTAGGAAAGTTGTGTAAGGAGGGGTGAAGGGGGTATTTATAGGACTCAATGGAGGGGTGAGGAGTGAGGAAGGGCACGACTTGGCTGAAGGGTGAGGGTTATGAGTGGTGGATGTGGGCGATGGAAGTGTTGAGTGCAATTTCAAGTGTCATGGCTTTGGTCAAATGAATAGTGGCCTAAAAATACTTGCTTAGCTCATGGTCAAATTCTAGAGGATGGCCATAGGTGCGGGGGCTAAATGGTATCAGAATTTGAAACAAAACCCGTGGGGAATCGCCATGATGGCTGACAGTTTTGGTTCCACCAAAATTGTCCAATTTTTATCCTTCTTTTGTCCCATTTTCTTGGTTTGTTTTGTTGGCATAATTACCACCATTGAGTGGCCTTCCCAGGTGGGTAATGAAGTATGAGTAATGGTCATGTGATTTGGTTTGAGCAGAAAATAAAGGAAGGTTTGGACGTGCATGGGTTTCAGTCAAAACGATCAACTTCACCATCCCATTCGCTAATCTGTTTTGATGCTCATAGAAGGGGATTGGCCAAACATAAAATTGAGTCCTTTGAAGCACTTCCTTAGGGTGAAATGGCAGAGGGTGTGGCCTGAGGGAGTGGAAAATTTAGGTGCAGAAAATTTTTGAAAGAGAATGGGTAATCGATTTGGTCCATTCTTCAGTTCCTAGGTGAATAGTTGTGATTTTGGCTTGGCTCATGGAATTGTTTTTGGCCTCCTCTTAAGTCCGATTTTAGGTGATATAATGAGGGTTGAGTTTTGTAGAAAACCTCTTGAAAAGATTATGGAAGAGACATGGTTTTGAGAGCTTGCTTTGGGTCCTACAGTTTGCTCTACGGTGTGTGCCGGTTGGTGGGTTGTTTGGCATTTGACATTCCTTTTCTTCAAGTGACATGGGTTGGGTTTAGTACACTATTGTAGGATTTTTTAAGAGTGATGCAAAACAAGTGTAAAAGACAAAAATTTCAGATCTAAAATTATGAACAGAAAAGCTTGAAGAAAACTATGCAAGTCATGATGTTTGGGTTACTATTCATGGAAATGATGATGGTTTTGGAATAGTAACCTTAACTCAAGTTAGGAGGCTTACCATGGTTGAAAGGAAACCCTTGGGGCATGTGGCATAGGCTTAGGATGAAAGGAAACTAATGGTATGGTGTATGTGGGTCCCATTTGGAAGAGTGATATGAAATACTAGGCTTGGGTTTCAAGTGTTGGGTTTTTATTGGGCCATATGAACAAGCTTTTTGTGTGAGCCTTAGAAGTGGACCTTTGCTTGGCCCCATGTCCAGATTTGTTAGACCTTTCCTTGGTCTCAATAGATCACTAAGTTGGGTCCTAACTTTGGATCTTTCTAAATTGGGCTTATAGCCTTAGATCTTACTAAATTGGGCCCAATAGTCTTATGCCTACTACTTGGGCCTAAGGCCTTTGTGTCTATCCTTAGCCCTCTCATCTTAGTAAGCTAAGGCCCTTATTAAACCATTCTTGGGACTTCTCCAAATTCATCTAGTATTTTAATCAAATCACTTAGCCCATCAAGGTGGCAAGTCTCTCATATGCCACGTGTCATTCCTCATTTGGCCTATAGGCAAATTTTTCTTAAAATTAAATTAAGTACTAGATTTTCTAATAATTCTAACTAGACCAAAGGTGTAAGCTCTTTTTGCCAACTCAAACCTCAAAATTCTTCTTTTTCTCAAGTTTCACAACTTCTACTAGCTAGGGTCGTGGTTACTAATGTCAAACCCTACGGTTTTTTATGCGGGGTGTTACAAAATACATGCTCTGAAACCAACTATCAACACTCAAGAGAAACTTGAACTAGGCATGTAGTTTTTCAGAGGGAAGTACACGTGAAAGGTATTTGACTATGCAATCACAACGGAAATTTAAGCAAAATACATTATGGTGACAACGCTAGCTATTACGTACCACGACCCTAAACATCATAATAAAAGGGTCCTCTCAACCTTCATTAAATCTAAAGATATTACATCATCCAAATGTATATAAAGTGAGTTGCCAAAAGGGGACGAACCGATTACAAGTAGTCCCCCGACTTAACATTATACACATTTTGACAAAAGCTACAAGTTAACTACAGCGGCTATTAGTCTCCATACTTAGGACTTGGGCAGGTTTGACTCTTCTTAATCAGACGTCATGCCAGGGTCTGGATCGACATCATAATCAATGGTCATAAGAATGAAACAATAGATAGGTTAGGCGGCTATGACATGACTACCAATGAGAGATAATCCTACCAAAAATGCTATGAACACATTCATGAAAGGATTGGACTATAACACCCCACTTCAGACAAGAATTTGACAATAGTAACCCGTGACCTTAGTCAAGTGAAAGTTATGATCCTTAAGAAAAGAAAAAAATTTTGATCATAATTTGGAAAAATGACTTCCACCATTTTGTTTCGTTAGAATTTTTAGAGAATTCTAGAGCAATGTAAATTTTTGAGAAAATAGGTGCCAAGAGGCTAATAGTGGCATGAAGGAAGCTTGCTATCTTAATGGGGTTGGAATTTGGTCCATAGCAAGCCATGGGAATTAGATGGATTTGAAGAAGGCCCAATAGTTGGTTATAATAAAGGTCCAAGCTTAATAAGATAGAGGGCCAAGGATAGAGGATAGGCCTAAGACTATAGGCCCAACTTATCAAGACACAAGACTAAGGCTCAACTTAGTAAAGCTATAGAGGCCCAAGGAAAGGCCCATTTCAAGGCCCACATAAAGGTTTAAATCTTGAGAAATATGGGGCCCAATGAGAATTCAACACTTGGAGATAAAGCTTAGGATTCTCATCACTATTGCAGATAGGGCAAACAACCATTAAGCAAATGGTTTTCGCTCTATTGCAACCCTCCCACACGCCCCTAGAGTTTATTCTTCAACCATGGTCAGCCCTCTAACTTGAGTTTAGATTTATATTTCCAAAATCCCTCATCATTGCCATGAATAGTAACTTGAATATCATGACTTGCCAAATTTCTTCAAGTTCTCTTCTTCATGAATTTTTATTTGTAATTTTCGTCTTTTCCTCTTGTTTTGAATCAATCTTATGCAACACTAGAATAGTAGATCAAATCCAGCCCATGTCATGTGACGAAAAGGCATGTTAATGCCATTGAAACTCATGAATCGATGCACTCATAGAACAAGCCATTGAAACCTTGGCCTTTCAACAAGTTTCTCAAGAGGTTTTCTGCAACTTATTCAACCGTTATCATGTCACCTAGCCTTGGAAAACCCAGAACTAATGTGAAGCCAAAAACAACACCCTTAATCACTCCAAGTAGGAAACTATTCCATCTAGGAAGTGAAGCATGCTAGCCGAACCTTCCAATGTTTATCAAAACATTTTCTGCAGCAAACACATCCCTCTTCACACGCCTTAGCATCATCTTTAGCTCTGGGATCATGTCATAAAATCACCCTCTTGAAATCTTAAGATCTTTCCGGAGTAATGATTAAAACCGATGGACACTTTGGTGCTAAATCGTGTGCTTATTTTGGCTAAATATATGCCCATTCAAACCTCTCTTCATTTTCAGCTCAAGCTAAACCAAATGCTAACCATTCATGCCTCAATACTCACCAGGAAAACCTACTCAAGTACTGTTTACTATTGATCAAAACAGGCCACAAAAATAGGACAAGAGATGATCAAAGCTGGATATCTTTGGAAATCCAAAAACAGCCAACCACACACTCGATTTCTCTTGAGGGATTATGTGATTCTTCTTCTAACTTATGAACTCATTTAACTTCTACACCAATGGTCTTCATCTAGAAATTGTTCATGGGATAATCAAGTGAATTGTTCAACTACTCCAAGTTGAAAACCCAAGCATGCACTCCACCACACACTTCACCAATCACTCTCATCTCACCTTAGCAAAACCATGTAGCCTTATATCCATTTGCACCTCCACTTCTTTCAATTGAATCCTATAAATACCACTCTTCTTCCTCACTTCCTGCCACACCTTCCTCAAGTATTTCCTTAGTCTTCTTCAGAGCAAAACACCCTTACTATGAGAAAGGAGTGAAACCGTGAGGCTAGAGTGAATACCTTGGAGGGAATTGATTCTTGAGTGTCTTAAAGGCTACAGTTTGGTTAGTAACTCTACCTTATCTTCATTTTGAGTAATAGATTAACATTTTAGGCTCTAATTTATGGCATGAGAATAAAGATTTGATTGAATTATATGAGGTTGAACTTGAGAAGTACATTTCGATTCAGATTTAGAGTTTTCCTTGTACAAATTATTTTGGCCTGAAACTTTAGACATGACATGTCTTGATATGATATTTTAATTCTAGCTAATATCTTGTTTGATTGATTAAAGGTTCATATTTGAAGAAAACAACATGTCATGATAGGTGTATAAATAAAATATTTGGAGTTAATTATCTAGCATATTCCGAATTACCCTAGTTGAAAGGTTATCTTGTGATTTCGTGATTAAGTTTTCCAGAGCATGAGCTAAAGCATCTAGAAGCATGTTGTCAACAAGATAAGAGTTAGATTGCATGATTTAATTGGGCTATTAGAGTTTATATGTTAAAGAGAAGTTAGATACATCATGCAGGTACTCAATTTGGTGAAGTTAGATGTTGATCAATGCATAAAGGTTGATACGATCTCATGGGACCTGAATATTAGTTGCTAGCTTGTCCTTAGGATCAAATCCATTATTAGTTACATGATAATTTTTTGGTCACACCTACATTCATGGAGATTATAGGCTTGAAATCAAATGTAGTAAAAACTAGCTTAATGCATGCCACAGGCTGTTTCATTCTTGTAATTCTTAGATCATATATGGACTTGGAAGTTCAGAAATATGAAATTTGTGCAATTTGGTGAAATTTGGGTCCAATTTATAAATAGTGAAAGTTTTGGGCAAAAATATCAATTTTGAGAAATTAGGGAGCATATTTGTAAATATTATTTTTGGTCCTAGAATTCTAACTCTAGTACATATTTTATATTAGCAAGAAGCGATCCATAGAAGTTTCTACGTTAGCTTCTAACTTACTCTTGGATAATTTATTTATGATTCTTGTATAAACACTACTTTTTTTTTTTTAAGAAGAGCCGGTAGCCATCCACATAGCATCACCGTCCCAAGTTTATTAAAAAACCCTCACATATGGCGGAGGACTACCGTGGTAACAATTAAAACATCAAAAATCATCCAAACCAAGAACAAACTCAATCGAACCATAAACAAATACCAAAGAGCTCTAAACATGCCTAGAAACAAACTAAACCGAGCCTAGAGACCAACATGAAAATAAATAAACCAAAAGGGAACTAGAGACGAATGTTTGGAAGTCCTACCTTATTCAACCGAATCATACCTTTTATGTTCCTAGGTAAAGAACAAAAAGAATTAAATCTCATGTTAAAGCCTTGTTCACCTAGACGAGCCAAGGCATCTGCTGGAGAATTCCCTTCTCTGAATTGGTGTTCAATGGAAAATTCAAATCCTTGTAACTTTTCTAGCAACTCGTCCTAGTACTTCCATAAGTACCATACCGAGCACCTTTGACATTTTAACCAATGGACCACCAAATTGGAATCGCATTCTAAAATAATATGTGTATATCCCATCTCCTTACAAACACCCACACCCACACATAAGGCACGAAGTTCAGCTTCATTATTAGTCCCATGCCCAAAACGAGTCAAGAAGGTCGACATAAAATTTCCAAACGAGTCGCGAATGATACCCCATCCACCACAATTACCTAGATTACCACGGCAATTGCCATCGACGTTCAGTTTAACCCAGCCATTTGTTGGTTTCTTCCATCTAATTAAATGCAGAGACATTTTCGGGATATTACTAAAAGGCACCTCAAGATCCCTCAGAATGTTCTGGTCATTATTAGAAATCTCCCAACGCTGAAGCAACAGAGTAGATAAGTTTCTAAGCCAAACCTTTATAGCAGTCCACACCTCCCTTGCCAACTCATGCACTCCCTCCATCCTTGCCTTACACCTCCTCAACCAAAGTCTCCAAGTAATGATGGATGGAATGAGGCCAAGAAGCATACCTCTGTGGCTGGACTTTGTGGCATGTCCGAACCATCCTTGAACCGTTTCCCACCAAGAATGACCCTCCATGCGGCTGATACCCAAAGCAATGGATGCCATATTCCAAACCTGCATAGCAATATTGCCCAATCTCAAAACATGGTCAACAGTTTCAATCTTTCTCAGTATGCAGCAATCGCATCGTGACACCAGGGGAATCGCTATAACCTGAATGCGAACATCGACTGGCCGTGCTCCAAATCTAGCCTTTCACATGCAAATCGATATCTTTTTTGGTAATACAGCATTCCAAACCCAGCCCAACTCAGGTCGCTCAACACCCTTAACCCGAATTAAATTCCAAGCACTACTAGTCGAGAAGCACCCATCTACTGCAGGCTTCCAGATCATAACGTCCGCACCTTCCCTCCCGACTCTAACTTTACAAGTGATGTCGCTTCCTTGCGCTACACCAACGAAACTCACCAGCTTGTTTTCATCCCACGAATCGTTCACCCAAACATCCTGAATTTTAAGTCCAGCATTGATAACCTCATTTCTACTACACAGAGGACCATTCACCAACTACTTATCAAACTAGAAAGAAGATTCACCATTCCTCACTTTCACTGTCACATTCTCTACCACTTCCGGAATAGCCTGAACAATAGTCCTCCAAAAACGGGATGCATTAGGCCTCGCTTCAGCAAGTCTCACATGACCCATACGTAGATATTTAGCACGGAAAAATTTTGTCCAAATAGAATCAATATATAATAGGCGCCAGACAAACTTCATGTGAAGGAATCTCTGTACTTCCGAAAACCTCCTAAGCCCCAAACCACCTTCCTTGATCGGTTTACAAACCTGGACCCAAGCACACCATTTCCTCTTTGGTCTCCCATTACATTCTCCCCAAAGAAAAGTAGATAGATGCGAATTTAATTTTTTTAAAACCATCTTCGGCACCTGAAGAACTGCCAACAGATGAGTAGGCATGCAAGTAGGACATGCCTGAGTAAAACAAGCCGAGCACCCTGAGAAAGTAACCTCATCTTCCAACCAGCCATTTTATCTTTTATTTTCCGAACAATAGGCTCAAGATCCCTTGATGTTAAACGGCTAGACACAAGGGGAACTCCAAGGTAAGTTACGGGGAAATTCGCCTCAACAAACCTGGAAGTTCTCAACAAACTTCTCCGTCTAGAAATAACGATACGCTTCGAAAAGAATATAGCTGACTTCTCTTTATTAATAAGCTGACCCAACCACCTCGCATAAATATCCAAAATTTGAACCAAATTCCTCATAGATCGCCTCTCACCATTAGCAAAAACTAATAAATCATCTGCATAAAATAAGTGCGACACCAAAGGAGCACCCACAGGATGAGAAAAAGAATGTATCCGACCAT
Organism: Juglans regia; assembly: GCF_001411555.2. Classification (NCBI taxonomy): domain Eukaryota; kingdom Viridiplantae; phylum Streptophyta; class Magnoliopsida; order Fagales; family Juglandaceae; genus Juglans; species Juglans regia. Next base: position 12,437,236 of record NC_049905.1, read on the forward strand.
CCACAAATTCTTTTTTTAAAAGGCGAGATAGAACCTCTTTCATATTATAAATGTCATTTATATCATGAATTGTCATATGATACATTATTGAGCATTGGTTACTTGCACACATGGCATGTGTTATGTTGATTTTTGCAAAAAACATGAAAGAATACTATTTCTACCACGTTGCATAAAAACTTCATTTTTGCATAAAGCTTGCTACATGTTATAAAATGAACACGTGTCATAAAATATATTGTCACAAAGCATTGCATGAAAATGTTTTATCATGACCCAATGCTAGGATGGAGGAATATCCTAATGAAACTCCTATGTCCACTTTGGAATGAATAAAAATGAAGTGGTAACCCTTAGGTTGACAATGAGTTGTCAAAGGGATTTGAAGGAATTCATTTTAAAGAATACAAGAGCAAAGTCGTATATGGCACTTAATACTGGTGGATGCATATGTTATGATAACTGATGATATGTTATGATGATGAAATGTTTAATATCAATACATTGAGAAATAGGTCTACAGACACGTAGTTTCAATATAAGTTGTGCTACGATCACCAGCAAGTACTCACAATGTAAATGGAGAACTATGATGATATAATATGGTATGAGATAATGGCTCTAATAACAAGAAGTATGTTTTTAAGAAAATGTTTTCTATAAGAAAATGTGCATCGAAACTCTTTTTGGAAAAAATGTGAAGAATCCAGATGAAAGGCAAATATAGTTTTCTACATATCATGCATAACTCACACATTTATCATTAATCATGCATATTTTAACTCTATACAAATTCGTTGTTTAATTTACAGAGATTTTAAGGAATCTCACTGTGGTAATTCAACTATCATTCCCAGGAATGATTGAAGTTATGTTAGGACCAACCTTTGATGAACATGATGGTGATGAACTCCAGATGATTAAGAACTTACCCGATCTCGACCAAAAGATGGAGTTAATAGTAATGTTCCAAGAGATGGTCCTATTTACCATGGAACATATCAGAGAGATTATTTAAATCACCTTTTTATGAACCTTGTTTGTAATATAAGAAGATTTTATCTCCAAGATTTATGTTTGACTTATGTCTTACTATTTGGACCTCTTTTAAGTAAGGAACTATCTATGGTTAAATTACATATTGGGATTTAGTATATTATGGCACAAAATTCTTAGTAGTCACCCCTTTTTCGCTATAATTATTGCATACTGCTAGTAGCATATTAAGATGCATCACATATTAATTGTCATGAAGGGAGATATGTAGCCATGTGTTGCATGTTCCAACGCTTTAAGTCTCTGTTCCATTCCAAACGGAGGTTGGGGGCGTCACATGGTCAAATACGTAATTACGTGATAAGGAATCACCCTCACGCTTTCAACTACTTGCATTCTCAACCGTGCTGAGGAATTACCCTCTCAGATAACACATTTACATGCATAGGTATGGCGAGGAACCACCCTTTGGGATCGTTGCCCTTTACTTTTATGCAACGTACATAAACATATAAGTATTAGTATGTCAAGGAATAATCCATCTTCAATATAAGTATAAAACCAGTGAAAACTAGCATTCGACCTGTTTTAGCCTTGGTAACATTTTTCCACCACATAGATATTTGTCACACAGACTTCTCACACAGAGATACTTATTGCACTAGGAATGCTTGTACCTAGCCAACCAACTGGAGGACACCAACATCCCGACTATCAGGTGAGGCCAAATATGACATCGTTCCACCCAAATCCCCACGAGGTTTTTTCCTTGTGTGAAGGACGTGGCAATGTTTCGCAACAATGGTTTGAGGAATTCTTTGTCTCGTCGTATGATCACAGATTCACGCTGCCAACTTCTCACATAGAGATAACAAGTCTCACACATAGATAGATATTCTCACACAGAGATATTGGGTTTCGACAAAGGGATTCAGAGTCATGTATTGAAAATAGTTAACATATTCAAACATTCAAAATATTGGAAATTAGTTTGTAAATATAGGCATAAACATAATGATCAAAATATTTATTCGTACTTTTAAATAGGAGAGGGAAGTTACATAGATAACACAATATCTCTTACTCACAACATTTACCCCATATTTCTGAGTACTGTCTTAGAACCTAACCTACCTTCCTACGTCGAAAATTCTTTCTTTGTCTCTTTGCTCCTTGCTTTCTAAACTAGTTGTCTTTTTTAGCCTTTTGGTAAATAAAGTCTCAAAGTGAGATCTCGTCCTACATCCAGATCCTTTAAATATGGTGGGATTTTCAAATGTCCTTTCTTACTCTGGATCTATGGTAAGGATTTTCTTTAATCCTTCGTTGTCATACTACAGGATGGCGAAAACAAACTACCAAGCATGACCCGCATGTTTGGTCCTCTGACTTTCATCGAAAGAGGGTCTCAGTCATGGCTTACTGCTACATTCATATAACGTGATTTGTCAAGCCTTCATCTTTCATCGTAGAACCACTCTAGATGTGACCGTTCATATGGAGTGGGCTTCTGCATGTTATACTAACACTTTCCTTAGCACTTCTGTGTACTTTTGGAAAGCTCCCTCACTTACCCAATCTCTTCTAAACTGCTACTCGCCTTGGCGAGTAACTCTTTGTCTTGTCATTGTTTTGGGCGTGGCTCCTTGTTCTCGCCTTCTCTGTAAGTGGTCTTTTCATGCTCGCCTTTAGTGAAATGACACACTTATCTCCACTTTGCTCTAGGACACATTGGCATAGTGTTTGTAAGGTGCTTGCTCGCCCATTTGTTGGATTGGGTGTACTTTGCAGTGCACGCTGCCAACTCCTTTCATCATGAAAATATTTTTCATCTTTTTGTTCCACTCAACTCCAAGAATGATCTGCCCTCAGTCATACCAGGTGGTTTTCCTCACATAGGTGTTCATTTTTTACTAATCTAATCACATTCCTTGGACTTGTTGTTTCCACTGGTGGTGCTCATGCAAATCAGTCCGAGGTAGAAGCCATTTTGGGTGGCCAACACCCAAGACCCTACACGAAGTGTGGAGTTTCCATGGAATGGCATCCTTCTATCATCGAGTCATTAAGAATTTCAGCACTCTGATTGCTCCCATCATAGAGTGCCTCAAAGACAGGAAATTCCAATTGTGTGAAAAGGCAAAGACCAACTTCCGGCTAGTCAAGCAAAAGATGATAGAAGCATCAGTTTTGGCACTTCCAGATTTTCAAAAGATCTTTAAGGTGAACAACAATGCTTCCTAGGTGGGTATTGGCGACGTACATAAATGGCCAACAAAAGTTGAGTAGGCAACTTGCCAAGTGGGTTGCCTATCTGCAGGAGTTTACGTTCTCACTGAGGCACCAGTTAGGGAGTTTAAACCTAGTTACAAATGCATGGGGTCTCACTACCATGAGCACCAAAGTAGTAGGTCTTGATACCTGCAAAGACTTGTTTGCAAAAGATCCTTCATTCGAAAAAGTATTTATGAAGGCAAATTAAGGGAAAAAGTGATTGTCTTGGGTTTGACCTGAAGACAATGGGCAATGGATTTAATCTTGGTGGGGGTTGACAAGCTGTTTAAGATGGCCCTTTTTGTAGCTTGTAAGAAGACCATGGACGCTACAACGATTCCCCATCACCTTTGACTGAGAAATTAAGTTTGTAAGTAATTTTTGGGAGAGTTTGTAGGAAAAAATGGAAAAGAAGTTGAGTTTAGTAGTCCCTGCCATTCCCAAACAAACGGCTAGACCGAGGTGGTGAATCGAAACATGGGCAACCTTCTAAGGATCTTGGCCAGTAATAAGTCAAAGTAGTGGGACCTTGCCTTATCTCAAGCAGAGTTTGCTTATAACCGACCTAAACATGGGACTACACAGATGAGCCCATCTGAGACAGTGTATAGGCAGAATCCTTTGGGCATACTTGACTTGGCACCCATTTCACGTATTGGTCACAAACATTAAGGCGGAGGAGATGACTGAGCACCTTCAGGAGTATACAACCAAGTTAAGAACGCAATCCAGGAGAACAATGTAAAGTACAAGGCTTAAGTTGACAGTCACCTTCACCAAGTTCTTTTTTTTGTTTCAATTTTGTTTAGGCTCTGCTAACCCATGATTGTTTTCCTATTGTGTCACACCCCCAAACTCCACTTGGGATTTGATAAAACTTGAAGTATTAAGATATGCAACACAAAGTTACATACCCTCGTTCATGACAATTAAAGATGCAGTTCACCTAGCATGCTTCAAACAATATGCAATAAATGCAGTAGATGATTTTTTTATTAACATGCATTGTACCAGAATGCTAATCCCAAAACATACTTTCATTCTCTTCATATCCACATAATCAATTGTCACATCTTTCATCCTAGATACTAAGTTAAACCACAAAAGTATGGGTCCCAAAACATGGACCCCTTTTTAAACCTAAAAAAAGAAGCACTTATTACAGGTTACAACGTCCTAATCCTCATCATGTGCTTCCATAAAATTTTATGATCTTGTCCAATAATGTCGAAATGACTTCTGTAAAATGCTTAGCTAATACAAAACGGTTATCTAGGGTGAGAAACTCTTTACATATACACATCCATTGTGGCCCAGGATTCCCCTCCAAAATCCCTTTGATATTGCTTACCAGATGTATAATCATCTCCATATAGCAGTCTATCAACTAAAAATGATTGTCCACAGTGAACTAAACATCAATCAGCTCTGGCCACACCACCCTTAGCCTCATCCAGTTCAATTCCTTTGGTCTTTGTCACAGTATCTACCATTCCAGGAGGAATGATAGTTGGAACTACCATCCAACTACCACATTGAGGTTTTATAAAATTTTAACAAGTATGCTTCTAAACTACCAATAGTATAAATAAGTATGTACGACAATAAACATGACATGTATGCATGATACACTTGGAGTTGCTTATACAAAACATGACTTGGAAACATTATAACTCATCATGAACATGGCATGCTTGCTTGCGTGAACATAAAATATTCATTTTTATACACTTTTGATTACTTAAAAAAGGACACTCCACGACTCCCCATAGGTTGTGTACCACTACAAGAAATTGGCTCAGTTGCAGCGATATTTGGTCTGCTGGAATTAATATCGCCGCAATAAGTCATGTGTTACGGCGACTTCTTGGTCGACGCGGCTTCCAGCCCGTGACTCTTTTTTTTTCTTTTTTTGCGGCGATTTTAAATTATTTTTGCGGCGAAAAGGTTCGACGTAAATCATATTTTTATTTTTTGCAGCGATTTTGAAGATAGCAGCGGCGATATAAACCACCGTAAAATGTCAAAATCTAATGCTGACTCTGTTGTTCGCTGCAAATCTCCAATTAATGTAAACGGCGCCAATACCTCCACATAAAATCAGTTTTCCCCCCAAATCCGGATTTCCCCTCAAATCGCGATTACCTTCGTCCCCATTTTTGCCTACCAGTAAGACACACGCCCCTGTTTCCACTCGGATATTTTGGAGCTGATAAATATCTCTCCGTTGCATTCCCTGAAAAATCTTGGCTCTTCTTTCGCAAAATCCAAGCCCCTCATTCCAGACTTTGAGTTCAAAACAAAGTCTGTGCCTCGCTGTCGACCATGTGGAGAGATGTTTTCGGAAGCCCAATATCGGTGGCGATTATCGTCCATCGAGACGGTGGGGACTATCTTTCATGCGTCGCAGGTATTTGGTTGTTCCCTTTACTGCAAATAGTTCTCCCCCTTCATCCTCGCATGATTTCTTTATTGCAAAAATTATGCATTTTGGTGGGTACTGATTTGTTGTGTGTCTAAAGTCACTGCAGTCTTAAAGGGCGTGTAAGCATCCAAATCATCTGAGTGATCCTTTTTTTCTTGATGTGTAGCTTATGGATTTTTTCTGCTTCGTTTGGTTTATTCATGGCCCCTTCACTGGTGCATTGTTTGTGTTGGTCTCCTTGGACTGTCTTTGAAGTTCCAAACTGTCCAGTTTCAAAATTAGTGAAAATGATGGGTAAATGAAGTCACAAACTGTATGGCCGTTCCAAAGTGATGCAGTTAAAGGAAAGGAAATGTCTGAGTGTTGGTTAGCTTGATAGGTTAACTCATTGTAGATGCTAGGAAGAGAAAGGCTAGCAGGAGAGATTATTAGTTTAGGTTGTTGGAGGATGCCATGGATAGGGAAAAAAAATTTGGCTCGAACCTGCTTGGAATACCAAGTTAAAAGGCAATTCTTTTGGTGGAATAAATTCTTTGTTTCCACAAGTTGGAATATAAAGAGTTTACATGATAAGATGATATTTGTACAACAAAGGATATGTACTGCGGATATGTGCTCCAGTTACAAACTTTACTTAATTATCTTTTGTGGCTATATTTTCTGTACAGAGGAGTTGGAACTGATCTTATGTTTGTAACTGTGTAGATAAGTCTTGAGTCGTGACAACTGTTTGAGTCTTGAGTTGTGACAACTGTCTTAGTATTTTGTTTTTTCATATTAAGATGTGTTCGGCCTTTTGCTTTTACGATGTTCTAATCTTTGCTATCATTCATTACTTTGGATTGTTGGTGACATCACAAGAAAAACTGATAGCATATCACTGAAATGAAAACTATTTTAAGTTGATGTATGACAAGAAGAAAGCCAGATTAGAGAACCAAAAGAAATAATACATGCAACCTTACATTTACCGTAATGAATGTGACACAACACCAAACTTAATTGTTTTTCCCACCTATAACCCCTCCTTTTTATTTTTAATCTGGCCTTTATTGGCACTTTGTTAACGGAGTGACTGCAGGATCTTACTTAGTGATGGTCTGCTCTTTATCCAGGAAAAATAGGAAAAAGTTAACAATAAAGCTAAATACTTTCAAAGTTTCATGGCTGAGAAAACATAAAGGATTTTTTCCTGAAGCATGCAATTAATTACTTGCTGAAGATTGAGGTTTTGATTTTCATCATTACGAAACCTGATAAACCAAAAAAATAATAAAATAATAATAAAAGGCATTAACTGATATTGTGCTTTTCTTTTTTTTTTCCCTACTGTTGGTGACATGGGGCTTCATGCATATCTTAGTTTCATGCATTAGCTGATCTCCACCTGTTGTAGAAGGATACTTATCATGTGCCCATTTGCATGTCAGGCGCCACGATTGTTCCTTTTATTTCTTCTCTAAGCCTTTTGACCTTTCTGTCTCTTTGCCATCCACATAATACATTAGGGTCATGCTTATACTATAGATATGTTCTTCCCAATTTTGGCATTATTAAACTAATAATGCCTACACAAAACTTTTTAAATAAATTTTCCACGTCTCCCTTTATGTGATCTGTTTGTTCTGGCCATCATCTACACGTAAAAGTTAAGTTATTGTTTTTCTTAATTGTTTGAGTCTGAGTAGGATCCATAACATTTTCCAATTTCTGCTATATTCAAGTGCAGAATTTTAGCGGCGAAATCGTTGGTACAAGCTTAGTTATCCTTATATTATGTTATACTTGTCTTTGTCTATTTTAATGAAGCCCCTTTCGTCCAAACATCAGAATAATGCTCCTCCTTTTCATTTTAGCTAAGTTTTGCAATCAAATACAATCTTTATTGCATCTGGATATTTGAGTATAATACTATTATTAATCAAGACCTGTGATAGTCCAGCACGTTTGGTTATGTATATTCGTTGAACTGATTATAGTTATTATACATGCAAATATTTAATTGTTTACTTGAACTGATTATAGTTAGAATACATTCATGTATTCTAACTATATACTTACTTCAATTTAAAGTTTCTTTGGTGCTGATCAGTAGTACCCCCGACCATTCCTTTACCCTCCTTTAATTCTTTTGTTTCATTTGTCCTTCTACATTCTTTTGGCAATAATTTCTTGGCTAATGTATTATGGTAAACCAATCAGTGGGTCTTTTATCTAAAAATTGGTTGCCTCATTTCTAATGTAAAAGTGTATTCTTTTTTTAATATTTTGATTTTTTTCACTTGCGGTCAAAGTGAGCAGTTACTTTGAGGGATAGAGTAGCAGCGCCCTTTTTATTTTTTATTTTCTTCTTTCTTCTTCTTGATTGGATTGCAGGAAATTAGTTAGCTAGCTTCCAATGACATGCATGGCAAAATGTGTTTGTACTTCTAATTGGTTTTAATTAATCATCTTCCTCATGATCATATAGTAAAAATTTTGTCCAAAAGGCACCACTAATGCAATGAACTGCATATTTAGGACAGAAGGGTTGATGAAGACTCTAGCTGAAGTATTTAGAAGCTGGATTTTGGTAACAAACAAGGGTTAGCGGTTGGCCTAGCTAGTCATGAATTTATAGTTTCATTTGGATGTGATTCCCTAACTTTGTGAGCTGACAATTTCTGCTGGTTACTCATGAATTTGCAATTCATGACTAACTAAATAAATGAATACCTCTTCAAGCTTTTTGAGCTGTTGTTCATCTCATTATATAGGAGAGGTAGACCCCCCCCCCCCAATATATGGAAATCGATCATATCCTATTACATATTATAATAGGATATATTCATGTCCATATATAGACTTACATATATATGGACATTGATCCTATGCTCATGAGTTAGAGATTACATTAATTTAAATATGCCCCCGATGTTTAACCTAATTGCTTCATTCTGAAAATTTCTTTTTTGCCTTCCCTTTTCTCCCCCACAACCAATTATTAGGAGCTAATGATTGAGAGAGATGAGGGCCAATGGATATATTAATTTCACCTCAGCATCCACTTCTATGTATAGTTAATGGAATTTAGAGATCTATGGTAGGCTGATTTGTACTAAGATATTAAATCAGATTATGTAGCTGATAAGCGTCTTAGTACTTGTATTTATTTTTTCATGGACAAATATAAGATCTCTCTCTCTCTCCCTCTCTATTATTATTTCTCTTCCCAATAGCCCTTCAACATATCAATGTCTTTGAACAGTACTATCAATTTATTGCACATGACAAACATCTCTCTTTCATTAACTTGTAGCAAATATAATCTGTGACAGTGGCTATAGGATAGGAGGTGTGAGGTGTTGTGTATGGCCATCATGTACTTGAGCACGTTATGTATAGATATAACATATCTATCTATATATGTTGGTCAAATGAATTCCATCACTTGTGCAATGTACCTACAGGTAAATCATAGAATAGTGCTACCATATCCATATTAATTACAACCATTTGACCATGATGGCAATTTTCTGCTATTATTTGCGGATTAAGCTAGCTAGCTTAATGTCATTAATTCCTAAAAGCCAATAAGTAGGGTTACCCAAAATAACAAATTCAATAAAGCCAATAAGTAGATCATGACTCAACGTAGGGTTTGTTTCCCTTGGTATTATAATTAGCTAGCCAGCTTTCTTTTCCCTTTTTAATTTTATTTAAGGTTTGTACATGTTTGTTTGTTTTTTACCTAGTAATTGTACATATATGTAAGACATTAAATCACGAAGTTTAGGTTGGATTTTGTTTTTTTGAATCACTGGAAATGTGGGGCTTGAACAGGTGTGTTAATGTGATATCAAACTCTAGTTTGCAATAATAACAAGTGGTAATTCTCGGTGGGGTTAAATAAGTATAAGATTAGACTTCCAATAATGCACCAATTCCACTAAAATTTTCCTGCTTTCGAATGCAGATCACCAATTTACATAGTTATGCATTTAACTATGTGAATTATTGGGCATCGACCAATTTTGTTATTTTGTACTGCCTTGGGATCCCACTTCCACTTCTATTCTTTCAATTTTGTCTGAATTTCTAAATATTGTTCTGATCTTTAGTTAGATGATGAATGCATGACATGCCTGCAGATGAACATTATTGTGTAAGTCAGAGTTTGAGTTTTGAGATATTTGGATCCATGCGGCACTTTGATTTGTGATGTGTTCCAGTTATTTACTCCTAATTATTCTAACTCTGAATGGAATGATTTGAGAGATTATAATTGGCTGTATCATGAGATACCATTTTGAATCTCATTGTATAAACTTTAGGCAGGATATTAGTTCTTTCTTACTTATGTAAATAATTCATCTTAGACCATTTTTGTTGAAGAGCTGTTTATTTTGGATAATACTTTGGTTTTTTGAGTACTTGTAGACAATTGAATTAATCCCATCAACTTGCGTTAGTTAATTGGTTCAATTTGAAGCAAATTCCAGCTTTCGATGGGCATGGCAGTTTTGGACTGATTAAATTAGTTTCTTCACAAGTTAATGGATTGATTAATTAGGTTCGTAATCTTGCTGAGCCGAGTTGATCTTTTGGATTGTCGGGCTTTGCTTGATTACATGTAACTTGTGGTAAGAGCTCGTCACCTTTGCTAATCTTTTGGATTGTAAGGCTGAGCAAGATCAAATAACTCAATGTTCAACTTGACTTATAGTTACGTGTTAGAGCCTAGTCGAGCCTGACATTAGTCACAGCGGAGTTGAGTTATTATTATTCTTTAACACGCTAGATCATAGTCAATTTATTTCTTTTAGTTTCCCTTGTGCTCTTTTTAAACAAAAATTACATGAATAATATACTTGGTTTTGGATAAAAAAATGACCATATCTTTTCATTATTCGACTCCCCCCACTAGATTTTTCCCAACATGTAGATGTTCCCCAATGACAATCTATTGGCATTTTCTAACCTTTCATCGTATATGTAACATCGCCCAGAATACTGATCTTGTGCAAGGAGAATTCTTGTAATTCCTTAGACCACAATGGTTCTCCAACCATCCATTAGTTTTCCTCCAATGCCCATCTTTAATAATCCAGGCATCATGGCTGTTTAGAAGATATGGTTTTGGTTGCATGTCTTCAGCCATAATTCTCAACGTAGTGTTCACAAGTGCAGTTTAATAAAGGCTTACCCAATTCATATATGCCATAATTGTTTTGTGTATAAGTAATGATAATATTCAAGCATACTACCTACACGCTTCCATAACTTCGATAATTCTTCCAACTCTTGTGTATGTGGACCATCTACTTAGAATCTTTATATGCACCTTGATCTAGAATATACCAAAAATATTCACATATATATGACTATGTTTAACATGCTGACATATATTTTCTACAGCACTTCACTGCTCCTGGCATAAACACACTAAACCATTCACCACTATCTCTTCATCACTCCACAACGATCTTCATGACAACCCCGGTTAGTATCATTTTCAACATCTTCTCTTGTGCTCCACATGCAAGTAACTTCGTACTCGCCTGCTTATTTATTCAACAGTGCACTTTCTCATATTCTTTATTCGTCCTCCATATAACTAAATCTTAGTCATCCGATTAACTAACATGTATATTTCGACCTTTTTAGATGGACAAAAGCTGGATGAACTTGACCGATAGATTTCATTCGCCTGCATACGCCGATGGGGTTAACACTTTCCTCACCCTTGCACAAAACCATTCTCAGGGTAGTGATCGCATTCGGTGTCCATGTCGTTCATGCTGTAATAATCTCTTCTTGCCTATACGAATTTTGGAGACTCACTTGTTCATTAAAGGGATCAATCTAAATTATACCCAGTGTGTATTTCATGGGGAGGAGGAAACACGAAGTTTCAATGATGATGGTGACGATAATGTTACTGATTACTCCCACGAGTACATTGATGACATGGACCATATGTTAGATGACATCTGGGCAAGCACATTCGTCGATGTTCCCCAAGATCATGGTAATCCATCGCCAACTCGTGGATCAATACCAGATCCCTCCCCAAGTTCATCTTTCGACCATCTACTAGAGGATGCCCGACGTCCACTTTTTGTTGGTTGTACAAAATTCTCAAAACTATCATTTATTGTGAAGTTGTTACACATTAAGACACTCGGTGGTTGGTCAATAAAGTCGTTTGATATGCTACTGAACCTGTTGCGGTCTGCCTTTCCTGATGCTGAATTGCCACATTCATATGAGGAGTCAAAGTCATTGGAGCGGGGTTTGGGATTCAATTATCACAAGATCCATGCATGCCCCAATGATTGCATCTTGTTTTGGAAGGAGAATGCTAATCTTAATGAATGTCCTAACTGTAAGGCTTCAAGGTGGGTGCCTAATACACACAAGGCACGCCTTATCCCGCAAAAAGTGTTGCGGCATTTTCCTTTGAAGCCAAGGTTGCAACGTCTCTTCGTGTCTGCAAAGATAGCAGGTGATATGAGATGGCATAAAGAGCAACGGCCGACTGATGAGGCTAGCCTGAGACATCCTGCAGACTCAGAGTCCTGGAAGAGATTTGATGAAGAACATAGTTGGTTCGCTCAGGATGCTCGCAATGTAAGCTTGGGATGTCAAGTGATGGTTTCAATCCGTTCAGCAATATGTCTAAACCGTATAGCATTTGGCCAGTAATCCTGGTTCCGTATAACTTGCCTCCATGGTTGTGCATGAAAGACCAATTCATGATGACATCCCTCATTATTCCTGAGCCAAAATCTCCAGGTAATAACATCGATGTTTACTTGCAACCGTTAGTCGATGAACTGCTTGAATTTTGGGAACATGGGATACCTACATATGATGCCTCCACAAAGGAAACTTTCATGTTGCATGCTGCTTTAATGTGGACAATCAACGACTTCCCAACCTATGGGAATCTTTCTGGCTGGTCAACAAAAGGAAAATTAGCATGTCCATCCTGTAATGTGGGCACAAATTCCATGTGGTTGAAGTATGGCCGAAAACATTGTTATATGGGACATCGTTGTTTTTTGCCGCCAGATCTCATGTGGAGAATGAGAAAACATTTGTTCAATGGTCGAAAAGATCAACGCATGCCACCAAGGATTTTAGAAGGAGCTGATGTGCTGGCTCAACTACAGATGCTTGGGAATGTGCAATTTGGTAAATCTGGTCGAAAGAGAAAATGCACTGCTGAAAAGTTGAACTGGACAAAGTATAGCATTCTCTTCAAGCTACCGTATTGGGTAACCCTGCGTCTTCAACATAATCTAGATGTCATGTATATTGAGAAAAATATTTGTGATAACATCTTGTGCACATTAATGAACATTCCTGGGAAAACCAAGGATAATATCAATTCTCAACGTGACTTGGAGATTTTTCAGTTTAGAAAAGAATTACATTTGAAGGTCCAAGGTGAACGTGTTACAATGCCACATGCACAGTACACATTACATGGTCATGAAAGGAATAAATTCTGTGAATGGCTGGCCATTGTGAAATTTCCAAATGGATTCGCTTCCAATATATCGCATTGTGTTTTTGTACGTGATTACAAAATCAAAGGATTGAAAAGTCATGACTGTCATGTTTTTCTCCAAAGATTACTTCCTATTGCTGTTGGTGGGTACTTACGAACTGATATTGCATTGGCCTTGACTAAATTGAGCACTTTCTTCAAGGAGTTGTGTGCCCGAACCCTGGATGTTAACCGCCTATCGCAACTCCAAATTGATATTATTACAATTCTATGCAAATTGGAGATGATATTCCCTCCATCTTTTTTCGATGTCATGGTCCACCTAGCTATCCACTTACCCCGTGAGGCCATACTTGGGGGTCCAGTACAGTACAGGTGGATGTATCCATTTGAGAGGTATCACGGCAAGTTCAAGCGGTATGTTAAGAATAAAGCTCGCCCAGAAGGCTCAATAGCCGAAGCCTATATTCACATCGAATACCTGACTTTTTGCTCAATGTATCTCCAAGATATTGAGACGAAGTTTACTCGAATGGACCGCAACATTGATGGTGGAGAAGTGGAGAATATAGATGGATTCAAGATTTTCAACCAGAAAGTTCGTGTCATGGGTGTGGCTGTTGAGGAATAATCCCACATTGACTGTGGACAAGGTCTTGGACATGTTTATAAGTAATGAGCAATCCTCTCTTATACAACCGGTTTTATGAGATGAGTTAGACCCATTAATTTCATCATGGTATCAGAGCCTGCCACAGGACGAATGGGGGCCCATACTACTTACCCCGTGACAAGGACCAGAAAAAATACTGGCCTGCATGTGAGGGAGGGTATTGAGGAATAATCTCACATTGACTGTGGACAAGGTCTTGGACATGTTTATAAGTAATGAGCAATCCTCTCTTATACAACCGGTTTTATGAGATGAGTTAGGCCCATTAATTTCATCAGTGGCTTCCAACTTGAAATTATCAGATAAACTCCTCAAAGAAGCCATATGGTACGTCCTCAACAACTGCGCTGAGATTGGACACTACCTAGAGTAAGCATCCATTATCTCTCAAGTTTGAACTTTTTTCTTATGGCTTTTCGTTGACAACCCATCATTAGTGTATGTCCCTTACGTAATTGGGGTATAATGTTTAGATGATTAAATAATCTCCAAATGAGGGGAGCACTACGAGAAATGTAAGGTGCATAGCCCAATGAGTATCAATCGAACACATCAAACTGAGTTTCCAACTTGGTTTAGGAAACGTGTAAGTTAGCTTGCTCCCTCTCTAGTTAGATGAACTCGATCTTTTCTGACTAAGTTAATTAACAAACTATAAGGAATTACCTCCCACCAATATTGTTGTAGGTTCATGACCAGAGAGGGACCAACCCACTCCATGTGACTGCTGATCTGCAGGCGTTAGCTTGCGGTCCTGAACCTAAGGTTGCATTTTATGCTACTTGCATTATAAATGGCAAAAGGTTCCATACAAAACAGCGTGAACTTCAAAGGCGTACACAAAATTCAGGGGTATTGGTAACTGGTGATGAAAGTACAAATAATGTTGACTTCTATGGTGTTATTAATGATATCGTGGAGTTACGCTATATGGGTTGGCGTCAGGTGTACTTGTTCATGTGTGATTGGTTTGACGTTGGTGATCCAAGACGAGGGATACGAGTTGATAACCATATGACCAGTATCAACATGGACAGGACTTAGTATAAGGATGAACCATTTGTGTTAGCATGCCAAGCTTCCCAGTGTTTTTATATCAAAGATATAAGGGCGAAAGGGAGATGGTTTGTGGTGCAAAAGTACACGAATAGGGATGTATATGACATTCCACCGGTGCCAAGGGTGTTAGAAGATATTGATGGTGAATCAAGTGATGATGATGCCTATCAAGAAAATGAATCATCATATGATTATGCACCATTGCATTGTGATGGATGTCCCGTGTCAACTCCATTGAATAGGAATGATATAGAGCCTAGCTTGATTGATGCACGAGAAGTCACTGGTTTGGTTGGTCAAAACATGGATTCAACAGATTTTATTGACGATGGCCTAATTGCTTCTAGTTCAGGAGATGCGTATGGTGATGGGGAATATTCAGATGAGGATGACCTACCCACAGACGACGAGTTTGTGTCAGAATAGTCAACCAGCTGAAAAGTTGATGCACTTTTATTCCATAGTTAACCTTTTTTTGTAATGGGTATGTGGCAGATATAAATTACACAGACTTACATGTATGTTCCTTTTCAAATAAGTTATATGCTCAAGTTACCTTTGATTCATTCATTTTGGGTCAAGTAACTTGCATCTTTCCATAATCAAGGATAATATCAAGTCATAGATCCTGAATGCACATTTACTATGAATATAGTTATAATGATAGCTACCTCTAGTTCCAAATTGGTCTATTTATTTATAAGAATAGGAGGTGATATTGGTTGGGAAAATTTGACAAGTAGACGTTTAATATAGTCTGAAACTTAGTTTCACGTGTGAGTCATATGAACAAAGTATGTGTTACCATTAACTATAACTAATAAAAGAAAACTACAAAACCGGTGTTGATTTGTACCATATTAAGCATAAATTACAACCCATGTAAGAGGAGACCTCATTAATAATTAAGTGAATATTGTGTGCTTTATAGTTTATCTTAACACAACTTTATATTTGTGATATTTCTAAGTTATTATGTCGCTTATATGACATTATTATTGCATCTCAGGTGGGGGAAAAAAAGACAGCGTTGCATTTATCCTGCAAGAAATGAGGAGCATCAACATTCAAGGTAGATATGCAACGATTAAGTTCTTTTCTTATAGTAGGTTGTGTGATCTTTTTCATATATGCTATGTGATTGCAACAAAGGAAAACCCTGCTATTTAACTTTGTTTTTCAATCATATTACAATTTTGAAAGAGATTGCTTTACAGTATAGGTGTATCATGAAGACAGCGAATAAAATATCCATCATTTGGTTTGTAGATAGTAGTCATCTAACTCCAATGGGTATTAGAGTCACGTTTCAATTAAGGTATTTAATATGATTTATTAAAGGGCAAAAGCTTTTTTGTAACTCATTCGTAAGATGTGGTACAAATGCAGGTGATGCGATGGGCGACAGTTTTCGAGGAAGAGGGTCTGCACAAGGTATTCATGCTCGACGATTTGTACCATATACATATAGAGCCCGCCGACCACGTGGATCTCGCATCGCTTCATACCATTCCACTAGCTCAGATGCAGATCTGTCAGGCTCGGATGACTCAACGCAGCCTCCTAGTCATCCATGGGAGCCACCATGTCCAACTCCAATGCCCCCACCCGAGCCGAATAGAGAATCATCACCCATAATAGAACCCCCATCTAATGGAGACAATATCGGTACAGTTCATCATTTCTATTCTTTTTTTCAATACAAAACCCGTAGGACATTATGTGTAAACAACAAAGATTAAATATGAATCCTGATAACCTCTTCTTTTTTTTTTCTATGAACTTGAAATACAGATGTGACATCCCCCACAATGCCTGCCGCGAATCAAGAACAGCCCAAATGTAGACGTGGGCCTGCTAAGTGTATTGAGTTTGAGAAAGCGAGAAAGTACGGGAAAGTGCTTTTGAAGATTAATGAAGGTGAAACAGCCCCATGCTGCGAGAACGCATCCATGTTCACCACACGGGTAACACAAATAGTAAAACAACATTGCGACATGAGTTATGTGAGGTGGACTGATGTGCCTGATGCAGAAAAGAACAAGTTGATCGAACGTGTGAGGGTAAGAACATTGTTATTTCATATTGAGGGTAAGGAAGTGGGCGTACAAAACAAGATGACATTAACGTGAACTTCATCCATGTAGGGTGACTTCGTGTTGGATTGGGATCAGGAGAATCATAGATTTGCCGTCTTGAAGCAGTTGCGTAAGCGGTTCAATGCATTCCATCATGAATTACACAAAAAATATTTATCGTACGACAGTCACTCAGATGCATTGGCTTCTGGGCGTACCATGGTCAACGACAATGTATGGGTTAAGTTGTGTGAGAGGTGGGGAACCGACAACTTCAAGGTATACATTGGTTATTCAAAATAAAAAAACATATGGAATTTAACTTAACATGACTTTTAATTTTATTATGCAACTTGTGTGTAAGCTAACATTGTGTGTTAATGACAGAAAATCTCAGCACAAAATCGGGAGAATAGAAAGAGGCAAACCGTTAACCACACAACTGGCCGCAAATCGTTTGTGAGGATGTTGGAGGAGAAGGTACAATCTTAATTTATTAAATGGATTTTTGCCGTAACTTGTATGCTCACAACACATTTCCATCGTAACTTGTATGCTCCTATCTCTCTATCCTCTTCAGGAAGTCTTTGAACAGAGAGATATTCTTCAGTTAAAGAGAGACGGAGAGAGGCTCTCAGTTTGAGAGATTGAACTATTTTTTCATTTCCATACAATTTAAGTCGGTAGAAAAGTTCAAAGATGATTGATCTTCAATATAAAGCTTTGTTTGTAATTGGTTTAATATAGTTTGAATCTCGTAACTTGCATTTGTGGAGGGCATTTGTTCAAAAATGTTCATGTCCACTCATGTGCATCGTAAGGTATCTTCGAGATAAGCTGATTTGTATTGAAGCATTTGTGTGGTTGTGAGTATATGGGTTTTTTTATATGATTGGCCCTTTTGCTAATCTTTCGGTCTAATAATATTTTTAATTCCACACACTTGTAGCGGGCTACGAATGCGAATTTGGTGGAGTTCTATAAGGAGACCCGATGGTCAAAGAAGAATGGTAGATTTGTCACCACAGCCGCTGAAGACACTTATGTGAGTACCAAGGCAATCTCAAAATTATTTGTTTAAACAAAAAAGGATTGGTCAATTACTTTATATTTGAGAAAGTGGCTTATTCATGGCCCATACAAGACTTAATAGTAACCATATAAATAATTTCCATGTGTAGAAGGAGATGGTTGGCAAGATGGATAGTCTAGAGCCTGAACAACGCACTGATGAGGCAGCTGCGAGTGTTTTTAGGGAGGTACTTGGTCAGAGACAAGGATACGCAAGGGGGCTAGGCGAGATGGTTATCCCGAAGTCGACAAGACAACGGGACCATGAACGAGAAAGAGAGTACCTTGCGTTGATTGAAAAACACAAGAAAGATGCCGACAATTACAAGACGCAGCTTGATGAAGTGAAGGATGAATTGCGAGAACTTTGTGAGAGGCAAAATGAAACTGATAAGATGATGAGGATGTTCTTCTTCAATCTCCATCCTTCCCCTGGGTCTCTCCATTCTTCTAGAGAGACCCAGTGAACCTTGGTTATGAAAAAAGGGAAGGGCTTTTTTGTATATTTTGGGCAGTTTTTGGTAGTGAAAGATCGTGGGTGGCCAATATATAAATATATATTTTTATATATATTTATATATATATGAAGACAGAGGTTGTCTATTTTTGTGCTGTGGGAGAGGTGTGGGCAGTCGGTGGGATTTTTTGGACTTGTAGAGGGGATGGAAAGTTAGGGATTTAACATCCTGAATTCACTTTTTGCTGTTGGGTCTTTTTGCTGACTGGTATGGGCTTAAATGGATTTTCAACACCGTGATCATGGGAATTAGGTGATGGGTTATTGGCAGTGCAGTTCAATGAAGGTACAACGTATAAGTTATGTAATTCTTTGATTCCTTCTCCAATGAATTTGTGGTACACATAACTTTTTTGTCAAGTAGGAAATTTTCTGGTTATAAGTAAGAAAGGTTTGTTAGAATCTGAATATTCCTAACAAACCTTTCTGTTTTCAAGTCAGGAAATGGATATTTTGATGGAGCAGCTGGATTGCAAATCTGCGTACCAAAAATTAGGTATGTGTGTACCTATTTTCATTCCTGGCATAAAAGATCTTCAATGGCATTTTAAAGTTGGTGTACCCATTTTTTACATGATACAAAGTTCAGGATAATATTTTGTTTTTTATATATTAAAGTTGTAATTAGTTAAGTGTGGTGTTGTGAAATATCTACACATGAGAGAGATGAGGGAGGGAGTGTCTGAGGTTAGAGAGTCAATGTCCTTGGTACTTCATGGTTGAAAGTACTTTTCATGTAACTAATCCTAGCTGTTTATTGTTCCTATTTTCTCAGAATACCAAGGCATGGTCTCTAAATGGATTGTCTGAAGTAAATGGAAAGCATTGATCTCCCAACCTCAAAAATGTAATTGTGTGTGTGAATTTTTTTTCTTAAAATTCAATTTCATGAATTTAATTTTGTGGGATTACCAGGTCTAAGGCAGGAAGTGTTCAGCCTCATCCACCACTATCAGCTCAAAGGTTTGGTTCAAAATCAACAAAGTAAGATTTGTCTTCCATTTGTCTTCGGGAGGATGTTTAGATTTTTTTAAATTAATCTTTTATACCTATATGAGACATCAATATTTGTCAGAAGTGCACTTATAGGGTTCTTATGTTTTTGTTGATAATTTCGTACTTCTCATGACCATAGTCAATTATTCTAAATAGGATCAGGAAGTATATTTCAAGCCTTAGACCTGCTGCTAAAGCTGGCAAAATAGGGCCCCTCATTGATGCATGATTTGTTATTTGGCTTGGTTGTTAACATATCAATGTTTACAAGTAAGATATGTTACTTGCTTGGTGACAGTTTTTTTTAATTTTTTATTTATAAGTACTAAGCTTGGTGACACTTGTTATTAGTTTTTAGATCATTTTCATTTTTTGGTTTTGTGCTTACCACTTCCCCAAGTTCATGTTTTTTGGGCTTAGATGCAATTTATTTCTTTATGTGCTTGAGCTGATGTTTTGTGGATTAACGTTTTGGTTGCTTAGAGCATATATTTGGTTGTGCCCTAGAGTTCACTTGGTACTTCTCATGTCACCTCTTGAGGTTGAGATGGAGGGATGGAATAAAAGAAGAGAAAATGAAAAATAAGAGGCTGAAATGTTAAGAGAACCAAAAGAAATTTTTCCTCTGCTGTTTTCATGAATTTATTTCCTGCTTTGGGTCATTTTTTACCAATGAAGAAAGGATGCTGGGTGAGCTGATGTTATTTGTTTATAACAATTTGGTTCATGAGAAAACTGCTGCATACGCTTATGAGGAACATCCCAATTTTGGGGCTTAGGGTCTTCAGCAGGTTCATGCATCTACCATATAGTATAGACCAATGCACAAGATGTAACCCCCCCCCCCCCCCACCCCCACACACACACACACACAACAACAAACACACATAAATATATAATATATATATATATATATACACGCACTTCATCAATTAAGAGCATGATTGTTAAAAAGGAATTTACACAATAGTTTCATATTTGTGTAAATTGAAGAAACTATATATTAATAACTGAGAAACACTTTCTTATTCTTATATTCAATCATTAAATTTATATACAGGAAAAGGCATTTGATGAAGTGCGGATGCAGCATCAGAGAGATGGGAAGACACTAAGAAGGCAGCTTATGTAGCTGCCCTATATTTATATGTCATCATGTGCCTGTCAAAGTGAGCTGTATGTTTTCTCAAACCATGCACTTCTAGCTCTCATATGCATACAGTAATATATATATATTGCTATATATTTAATGAACTATATGACCCTATACACCTAAAACTTACTCAAATAAGTAGAGTTATTGAGAAAGGTCGAAGTGATGACATAGGAAAGATCAAGAGGGAGATCATGTAGGCCTAGAAATTAAAAAGAAAATGGTTTCTCATGACTGGCCCCCGAGTTGTCAGCTAGTATCAATCCTTCCCCAGTTAATTTGCCTTTAACTGGGTTTCGATCAAGAAACTCTTTCTTGTTCTTTTCTTACACACAAGTTGAGGTCAGGACTAATAAGGTGTTGCATATATTGGGAACAATTTTTAACTAAGAAGCTGAAGGAAACATTTCTTGGATAATATCTCTTCTGAACTTGGTCTTATTAATTAATTCTCCTCCTAGCTAGCTTCTCCATCCCTGATAATTACTCAAGTCTAACATTTCCAGTATATATATATATATCTCACTTGGAACCAAGACCAATTAAAATGGGAGGCCTTGGAGCAGTACTACTCCCAGTACCCCAGCCAAACAGATTTCCAGTGCATTGGAAATATTGGCGTTATTCCCAGCTCCCATACTAGAAAGAAAAGAGTACCTCCACATTTCAACCTCGCCCAAGGTGCCCCCAGCATCAAGTCACTTTTTTAAGACTGTGATGCAGTGGGTCTTTATTGCACGTACCCAACTTCACTAACTTGTGCAAAGTTTTGGGCAAGATTGGACAATTTGGCTTATCTTAAAGAGATTGTTTTGTGGATTCTGTAAATTTCTGCTTAGACCATTGTGTTTGGTTGTGTCTTTGAGTTCACTTGGTACTTCTCATGTCACCTCTTAAGGTTGAGATGGAGGGATGGAATAAAGGAAGAGAAAATGAACAAAAAGAGGTTTCATTTTAAGAGAAGAGGGAATTAATTAAGTACTGGTTTGAGTTTGCTATTTCCTCTGCTGTTTTCATGAATTTATTTTCTGTATAAACCAGCATTTTTTACAAGCCAAGAATTTTTGCTTGGTGAGCAGATGTTATTAGTTTATAGACCAAAAACTGTCTTGGTTTTTGTGCTTCAGCTAACTTGTGCAATATGCTGTTAGAGCGAGAGTTTTCTGTTTGGATGTGTATAATACTAGTTTGTGGATTCTGTTCATGGATGCTTAGAGTTGGTTTTGGATGTGCCTTTGAGTTAACTTGGTACATTAGGGTCATGTCACCTCTTGAGGTTGAGATGGAGGGATGGAATAAAAGAAGAGAAAATGAAAAAGTAGAGGTTGAAATGTTAAGAGAACAGAGAATTTTGAAAATAAGAACTGTTTAGTTTGAGTTTGCTATTTCCTCTGCTGTTATTATCTTCAAATTTTATGCTTTGGGTCATTTTTTACAATTCAAGATCGGGTCATGCATGCTTGGTGAGCTGCAGTTGTTAGTTTACAGACACTCCACAAGTTTGGTTTTTCTTTTTCCTAACTTGTGCATTGTGTTGGTTTTTGAGCAAGAACAAGGTATCCAGATGTGCATAATTTTGTTTTGTATATTATAGGTTGTTTTTTGGTTGCTTAGAGCTGGTTTTGGTTGTGCATTTGAGTTCACTTGGTAGGCTGATCATCATGTCACCTCTTAAGGTTGAGATGGAGGGATGGAATAAAGGAAGAGAAAATGATAAAGTAGAGGTTGAAAACTTAAGAGAAGGTGGAATTTCTAAATGTACTGGCATTGGAACGTGTTGGTATTTCCTCTGCTGTTATAGTTAAAATTTTCTGCTTTGGGGCAAGACTTACAAGTCAAGAAGGGTCATGCTTGGTGAAATTATTGGTACTTGTGTTTTTAGACTAATTAAAGTGGTTTGGTTTTTGTTTTTCCTAACTTGAGCAAGATGTTTTTTGAGCAAGAACATCTGGATAGGATGAGCAGAATGTTTTGTTTTGTGGATAATCTATTTTTGGTTGGTTAGTGCCCTAATTGGTTGTGCCTTTGTGTTCACTTGGTACTTCTCATCCAAAACCTCTTGAGGTTGAGATGGAGGGATGGAAATAAAAGAAGAGACTATGACAAATAAGAGGTTGAAATGTTAAGAGAATAGGGAATAAATGTACTAGTTTGTGCTTCATTATTTCCTCTGCTGTTTTCTAAATATTTTCTGTTTTGCTTCTATTTGGGCTCAATTATCTAGCTATTGACTAACTTTAATCATGAGCATATGAGGGGATTCAATGGTGGAGTCTTATGTAAGAAGAAATGAAGGAATTGTGAGGAGATCATAAGCAAACAGTAAGAGAATAGACAGTAGATTATGTACACTGAGTTGTGTAGATTGATAGTAATTTCCCTATTAGGAATACCAAATGACCTTAAATATCAATATGTGACATTAGATAAACCTTTATAGAAACCACGTAAAAGGGTGGGATATAGTAGAATCATAGCTTCCTGGGGGATAGTAAATTTACTGCTGTGAAAAGGGTTCATTATAATTATTTACGACGACCACTATCGTTGCGACAATTATTTACGACGATATATGTCGTCGCTATAAATTTTTCGCAACGATATTGGACCAAACAGAAAGACTCTTTTGCTGCGTGTCATGTCATTATTTGGGGCGAATAAAACGCGCCGGTAAAAGTCTATTTCCCAGCGAGTTTTGGTTTTCGCTGCGATTTATCAGAAAAGGCATCTTTATTTCGTCGAACATGCGGCGATCTAAAAATCGCCGGAATTGATCACCTGCAGCGATTAAGGTATGTATAAGCGGTGATTTTGAGCGCCGCAAAAACCAGCATTTCTTGTAGTGTGTGCTCCTACCGGTACTGCATCACATCACAAGCCATTACACCAGCTATGAGTACATCATTCGTGAAAGCTTTACCCGTAGGTAAATCCATAACTTGTACTTGTAGCATGTTTTGGCACCCAGTATTTGGTTCCTAACTTAATTCCGAAAACCAGTTACTTAAGTGCCATTTGAAGTCTGTTGACTATACTTTGTCAATCTAGTAGATTTAACTCCATTTTAAACACTCCAGAATGGATAGTAGAGTTCCACTAGGATAATCTCTCATCCTAGCAGTTTGGATTGTGATAAAACAAAACGACGAATGTAGGACTTATAAACATTTTCATGACAAGCTTGTATTCTTATAACATGGCATTCATGGTAGTAAAAGATAATCACGTAGCAGAATAAGATGACATGGCATGGCATATTATAAAACAATAAAATGGGCATAAATAAAGCATGAATATAACTAATGCAACTTACCACATTACATACATAAAAATACCACAAGTTAGAAGTTAACGTACAAAATGTTGTGTGTAACGTAAACATAGCGTAAGCTGAAATGAGATACGTTCTAGAGTTAGAATTTCTCACTTAGTCCTTATATAAATAGAACTTACTAACTTTGTGCTTAATTTGAAAAATTAGGCCTTCACTTTTGAGAAATTACAAATTAGCCCCTAAACTTAAGGAAATTGTAAAACTTAACAAAATTTAAATACCTCATGTAAATTTCACCCTAAGTCCAAATATAGGCTTAGAATTTACACCTTACTATAGGCCAATTGACACATAGGCTAAAAATCATGTTTTTGTTTGCTACGTGGCCATTTATCACACAATCATGCTTAACCCGAAATTAACAACTCAAAAATATCACATCCCTAATTCTAAAATCAAGTCAAGACACTAAATCAAGCATTAGACAAAAGCATAAACTCGTCACTTCAAAGAATCACACAAAACATCAAGATTAGGTCAAACATAACCTAATCTTAATGTTTATGGTCTATCACTTGCATTTCAAATCGAAGGACTCCAAAAGTCAACAAATCTCACTTCTAACATGTTAATCATTCAAACTTAGTTGATAGCATGCTTGACTTAACAACAAAATCACATTACTCAACAAATGAAAATCGGCTTGCACATAACACTTGGAAACAGAAACTTAGCATGCTTTTGACTTAAACATAAAGACTGTAAATCCTTGATTTACATGCATGGAATCTTGAAACATACACTCATATACCTAAAGTTCTAGTTGTAACTTAGTCTAAGCATCAAATCCAACATTTCTTAGAAAATAATCACACTAAAACATTTCTAAACCAGATAGCCTCTAAACTTAGCATAAAAACATAATTTTAACATATAAGTCAAAATTTGACAAGACCTAAGTCATAAAACTTTACAAATATGACTTAATCCATAGATCTAAGCTTTAAGAACAATAATTATAAATATCAAGACCCTAAAGCTAAAATAAAAAACTAAACCAAACAAAACTCATTTAAAGGATTCAGTTCTATCATTTTGTAGATCATACAAAACCATTTTATTACACGCCACCCAAGTCCGTCATTCTCCTTTCGATAAGCCACCCCCGAACTCACCCACTATCCCTCTTTGTCTCCCTCTCTTTCTCCCACCACGTTCTTTCTCTCTAGCTCTCTCATCAGTCTCTCTCTCTGTGTGCCCAGCCACAGTGCACACCACCGTCGACCACCACCCAGCTCGTTGTCCGCCACACCTCTCCTTCTCTCTCGGTGAGTAGGGACTCCCCTATGTCGCACGGTTTTGGTCTAGAAGCTTGTATAATCTCATATTTCTTTTTGTTTAAAGAGCTCTTGCATGCTTATGTTTTACTTTCCAAAACGCCCTTGTCATTAGGATGGTTCCATACTGGGCATGTTTTTATTAAACCGACTTTGCGTGGGCTTTGCTTGTATAAGTAATGATATAGAAAATATTTATGGATTCAAATTAAATTATTAAGTATTTTTACAACTAACTTCAGTAGTAAATAAAAAGATTTTATTTTTGTTTTAAATACTTTAAAATTGATTTAAGTCTATCTTACTAAATAAGTTTTCGCAGTCTATCGCATTTGAATTTGATATAATTATTTTATTAAGTTGTAAATTGTAAGTGTAGATAAGCTATTATAGAATTTAACTAATATTAGTATTCATTTTTGGAAATAAGTTAGAGTTGGGAAGTGATGGTATTTTAGGGTTATGAGAATTTTAGATTATGAGGAATTAAAGTCGGTTAATTTTAGCGTTTTAGGTTAAGTACCAATATACGTGTTCAATCAAAAATTTATGGAAGTCACGTGACTATTTTATAAATGACGATTAATATTTGCTCGGCACTGTTGTGAAAAAATTTTGAAAAAAAAGTTAAGTAGTACAGGTAAGTAGAATTCCTATGCTAAACTTTACATCAAAGAAATGAACTGATATCAATTTTAGAAAATATGCATGTTTTGTTACGAAAAGAAATTTGAAACAACCTCAGTTAGTTGTTCGACATTACTCATGAAATTCTGTATAAGAATAAAATATTTTCTAAAATGACTGGTGTAAACATGAGTTATTTTGGCGTTTTATTTCTGAACTATACAAAAGAGAGCGAATAAGAAAATTGTGCATAAATTATATTTTTGTAATTTGATTTTGTTATGTTCTGAAAATATTCAGTACTCTGATATGATATGATGTGATGTGATGTGATTTCTGAAACTTCTGGCATGACATTCTCTTTCTGTTCCATTCTGATCTTACCACAAGTGTAAAACTACGGCCTCTATTCGGGTTTATATCAATTTTTCTGTTTCTGGTGCACCCAGTTTTGAAGCAAAGTAGTTTTCTGTATAGTCTTTCTTGTGTGCACATTCGAGGCTTTGAGAATAATAAGGGGAAGATTCACATTATGTTTCTGCTCTGTTGGCCGCCGGGATTTGCATAACCCTACCATTGGGGTTAAACATGGAATTATGTTCTAATGTGATGTTTCAGTTATGTTGTGCCAAAAGAATTTTAAATAAGAATATTTCTGAACTTTCGTTCTGATATTTTTTATATCATGTTCTGATTCTACATTCTGAAAATAATTATATTTTGTTTTGCATTCTGAACTCTGTAAATGTTCATGTTTGTACACTAGTATATGTTCTTTACTTACTGAATTGTTGATAACTCACCCCTTATCTCCACAACATATTTTAAATAATTTTGATGCATCAGGTGGAAGTCAAGAATAGAGAGTACTAGCAAGTTTTGGTGATCATAGAAGATTAAGTGTTATAGGGTACAAGGACTTTTTTGGAGAGTCTTATTTGGTAGTGTTATTATTTTATGTTGATTGGTATTTTGAGTCATGGATTTTTCCAAGTCTTTGTAGAGA
The DNA here is from genome assembly GCF_001411555.2 of Juglans regia. Classification (NCBI taxonomy): domain Eukaryota; kingdom Viridiplantae; phylum Streptophyta; class Magnoliopsida; order Fagales; family Juglandaceae; genus Juglans; species Juglans regia. Next base: position 12,464,220 of record NC_049905.1, read on the forward strand.
TTTTAATGTATTTTATTAAGATACTTCTTTTGTGTCCTTATGGAGGAACATTGATATTTGTATTGAATAAATAAATTAATATTTTATGAAGTCTTTGGGTTATTTTTAATGTGTTATTGGAGATGATTTTAGGTAACAAAAACTACATTTTAGGTAACTGGAAATACATCTCCATTTCCACGGGACGGAGCGTTACACTCTAGGTTTTACACTTCCAAATTTTGGGGGTTGGTGGTGTGTCTTGCGTTCTGATCCAAGATTTTTACGAAGAAAAAATCTATTCATCATCTCAACTTCTATCATCCTCCCATCATCCTATGATGTGGTATTAAATGATAAGTTTACAAGTAAAATATAATAAATAATCTCCAATCATTTAATACCACATCATAAGATGATGGGAGGATGATAAAAATTAGAGCAATGCTAGGTACAGTCCACATTTGGGGACTGCAATGTAAGCCTAGGCTATTTTAACTTTAAAATTTTTTAAAATTACAAAATTATCTTTTCTAAAATGATGTTTTCTCTCATTTAATAATTTACCTGCACATGCAGTCTCCACTTGAGGACTGCAAATAAAATTTCTCTAAAAATTAAGATGATTAGTAGCATTACTCTTTTACAAATATATGATAACAATTATGTGAACGATCGGCTCTATATTGAGTTGATTGCTCTATTGATAGATTTCTCTTAGAAATATTATTGTTTTTCCAATTTTCTCTTATTCCTAAAATATTATTTATATACAACTCCATTAATAATAATTTATTTAATTATTAAATAAAAATAATAATAAATAAATTTAAAATAAATAAATAAATAAATGGCGGAAGATAAGTCTATTATTACCCTAATAATTTAATATTGTTGTTCAATCAATCGAGTGATAACAATCACTTATTGAGATGTGGTCAATGAAAAAATTGATGATCACATGCAATTGTTTTGCAATTTTTATACTACAATATTTTAAATCAACAATTTTTTATAAAATAATTTATAAAAATAACATTAGTTTATATAAATATTTTTATTTTAAAGTATAATTATATAAAAAAATATATTATATTTGTATCGTTAGTCACGTCAATGAAAGTCACCTAGTCACAAATTGGATGGTTCTGATCTAAACAGTTTTTTGTTTTTTTAAATAAAATCTACGGTTAATAGAAGATACTTGATTTCCATTCTCGATACTTCCAAATTTTCCATGTGTTAATCCTCTTTGTTGACAACAGATGATAATTCTTTGACAATTTTAAAAGACTGCAAAACAAACAAAAACAATAATATTTCAACTGTCACTCTGTCAGTAGGTTCCAGACCTTTTGACCTTTACACTTCACCAGAAAAGACATTCCTAGAAAAAGCTTTCCCCAATTTAAAAACAAAAAAAACAAAAAAGACTTAGCTGGCAACTCAATTATTTTAATTTAAATTCATTGAAGATTCAGCTTTGCATCTAATAAATGGAAATGGAAATGCTTGCATATAATTTTTCTTATAATATTTTTAAGAACTTTAGTGGTCGGAGATTATCTTCTAATTTTTAATTTAAGCCTTACCAGACAACATGGCCGGAGTCCCCCCAAACAGTGCTTCATCCTGACAGAGATATTTTGCATAATATATATAATTTGAGTTTTGTTATGTACAAATAAATTTACGTACTAATCTATATATTAATGTTGTTATCCTTATATTCTAAATTTAAATTAATACTGTTTGCAATAAAATCTACTTTTTGACTAATTATATTGAATAGGTGTGCGTATTAGTGCGCAGAATCGCTTACAACTAAATTTTTCTATACAATTTAGAACCCCTTCAGATGGAGATTCCCTGTCACTATGTCAATGATCGTAAATTGGCAAAGGAAATTAGGAGAAAATAAAGTACAATTAGGCCACCATAATGGTTTATATTGAGAAATCCTACGTGACTTTAGGCTTCGTTTGGATCCCAAACTCATTTCAACTCATCTCAATTCATCATTACAACTTTTTCAAATTCCAATACAAAATATAATAAATAATTCAACTTTTTCAAATTCTAAAATAATAATAATATTAAAAAATAATATTCTAATAATATTTATCATCTCAACTCAACTCAATTCAACTCACTTCAACATCCAAACATAACCTAACAAATTCATTCTTAGCTTTATAAGAAGTTCCCAACGAGTGTTTCTGTATAGATTCAGAGCAGGTTAATCTATAACTGATTATGGACTCCTGCGATCTACTTACGATGATAATATCGAAAATACCAATCCACACGTAAAGAGGCGTATTGAGAAATCTCATATGACTTAGAAACAAACTTATCTTAAACTTTATAAGGAGTTATCACACTACTCTTGTCAAATCTTTTATGAATAGAAATGAGTATTTCTATAGTCCATTTTCAGTCTTGAATCTATGTTTTCAAGGCATAAGATCAGGAAAAATGTGATTGGTTCTTGACGCGGCTAGCTAATGCAATAATAAATGTGATTGGTTTTGGGACTTCCACGTAAATGCATGTACCAATAATAATAAATCAGAACTAGTTTAGACAAAACACATGGAGACAGCCAGAAATAAGATCTTCTGAGCTGGAATGGCTACAAACGGGCGTTTGAGGTGCATAAATTATCTGTAGTAACTGAACTCGAGAATATCAAAGTAAAAGAGATATAGACATATATAGTAATGGGGCAACATCAAACAATATTCCAAAAGTTTTCAAACTTTTCAAAAATTCCTCTTAACTTCATTTCTAAATATGATCACTCAAACATAACATACTTAAATATTTCAAATTTTAAACTTTTTATTTAATTAGTATCTAATTATTATTCAAATAAAAAAAATCTATACAATTTTTACAAACTATAATATAACTTTTACAAACTTCAAAATAAAAATAATATTAAAAATATATATTCAAATAATTTCAAAAATTTATCTATTCATGAATTTTAAAAATTACAATACAATACTTATTTTAAAAAATATTTTTATTTAATTTTTTCTTATTCATTTCTTAAATCTAATAAAATATCTTCAGATTATTTTATTACTATTTACAAAACTTTAAAATACTTTAAACATCCAAACATGCCTTTAAGTATTTTATAATAAAAATAATTTTTACAATTTAACGTACTACATCAAACCGCATATATAAATTTATGGTTTTACTTTTGTATAATCTCTTTATAATTAAAATATTTTTCTTTAAGTGATTATACAACTTTTATTACTCATTTAATATATATTATGAAAAATATTAACATAATAAATGCTATCAAGTCTACTTAATGAATAATGAGTCTATTTTTATCTCGTAATTTGGCCTGGACAAGAACTTGAGAAGAAGCAGCCTGATGCGTTGTTCCAAGCTTAAATTAGTTTCCATTTGTCTTTAAGTACTGTGACAATAAGGACGACGTTATATATGCATGTACTAACGATTTCACAGACTCGAGGTACTGTTGATAGCTTCTGATAACAGATTGTAAAATGTGAAAGATTGTAAGACATGGACGATGACTGCCATAAGCTGTCATGCACGCGCCTCCGCAAAACTCCAAATTTCCCATGGTCAAGTTTTGAACTTTTTGGCAGACAAGTTTCCACCTTTGGTCTGACCTGGTTCGTAGAAAATGATTCTGGGCTTTTTATATTTTCCTCGCAAGAAGCGCCAACCATCAAAAGGACCCAAATTACCCTTTAAATCAGGCAACAGAAGAGTAGTTTAGGAAGAGTAGAATCGACTTTTCGTTAGACAGCAAACTTTACACGATGAGTAGAGGGTGCTCGAAGTCCCAGCCAATGACTTATAATCCAGTGGAAAAAAGAAAAGCTCAGAGGAAACACTAGTTCTTCTGCTGGCTTAATTGGATTGTGTTGGACATAAGATTCTGGTTCTTGAATGATACAAACATCGTTTCTAGTTTTCAGAACTTTTGTTTCTGATTGGAGGAGGTAGCGAGCAGTGCTAGTCAGGGTAGGCAGTGCAGCAGTACAAAGGCAAAAAATAAAAATAAAAATCATCATTACCCTTTCCAAAAGAAATGCACAAAATAAAAAAGAAGCTTTACCATGTACTGTCTAAAAAACAAAGAAAAGAAAGAAACGTTTCATTTCATTGAAACACAGACCCCCAGAAACTCCAAGTCTTATCTGAATCCCACCATGCCCTACGGCTACGGCCTTACCCCATCAAATCTTTCTGATTTTTCCTTACTTTAAAGTCCGACAGTCCGTTTTTCGGTAGAAGTACGTGCCCTCTGGTGTGTTGCTTTCATCAATATTGAAGAAAGCTGTTAGAGCCACTATTACTACTTCTAATCAGCTGCTTAACATCATGATCAAGATCATATTGTAATGGGATTTCTCCAAAATACGCGTTTGCTTTTTCAGCCCATTGTTTTAGATTTTCAACTCTATTGCTGTCATAATTAAGCATGGACATGGGGTTTTCTTCTAACCCGTTTGAGACATAGCTCTGGAAAGCCATTCCTTCTTGTTTAATGTCTCTGCCATAGCTGATCTGAGTACAACTCCCATCGTCTGAACTGCGGCAGCTTCCTTCACTTCCAAACATGAGGACGTTCTCATTCACAGGATAATACGGCATGGAACTCACGCAGCTCTCATGGGTTTGGAAAATAGAAGGATTGGTGGCCAAAGAAGTGGAGCTGCTTAAGTAATTTGATGGGAATGAAATGGCTTCGAGGCCTGAGAAAGATTTATAATAAGAGCTGCATTCTTCGTATAGAGAGGATGACAGTGGTTGAGATTGAAATGGTGGGATTTGGGAAGAGGACGCGAATGGAGCAAGTTTTCTCTGAGGAGGAAGATGCATCCCCATGAGCTTCTTCTTCAGCTTCGTGTTCCAGTAATTCTTGATGTCATTGTCAGTCCTACCTGGCAACTGAGCGGCAATTATCGACCACCTGTGTAATTGTCAAAATATTTGTTCGATAAAATGAAAACACCAAGCTTTCTCTTAAATGCTTTGATTGGGGGTTGATGTTAGATCTAAACTAGTTGGCATGCATGCAGCAGGACTTTTCCAAAAATAGTAGATTCTTGATAGCTGAATATCTCTATATATAATAAAAAGAAGAAAAACCTGAATCCTTCTTATATTTTTCTCCTTAATTTTTGTTACCCCTTTTGGGAAGATTTCGTCAATTTGATCTCATTAAAACAGTGCATAATTAGGTAAAACTGAAAAAGAATCACACTAAAGACAATTTGGGCAATTTTTCAGGTGGAAACTGAAATTATTTGTCAACAAGTAATATGTGGAGATTATTGTACCTGCTTCCAATGTTAGCAAAAAGGGTGCAGATTGTTCTGTCTTCCTCGTCAGAAAACTCACCATGCTTAATGTTAGGCCTGAGATAGTTAAGCCATCTCAACCTGCAACTTTTCCCACATCGCTTCAGACCTGATGCAGAATCAGAGCCAAATAACTAAGAAGCAAGGAGATCATGAGAGTGAGAGAGAGAGAGAGAGAGAGCACAGTTTAAACAACGTTATGAAATCTGCTCATCGTCGTTTAATTTGTTTAGCTTAATCTTACCAGCTTTCTGCGGGAACGCAATCCAATTCCCACCAGTTCCATATTTCTCTATGTATTCTTTAAGCTTTGAATCTTCTTCTGGTGACCATGGCCCCTTCTTAACATTTGCCTTGTCACAACAGGGAGCCCTCCCCATCTCTCTCTCTCTCTTCTCTCTCTCTCTCTCTCTCTCGGTTAGAAGTGTTGCAATCTCTTGGATATTCCCCCGAGCCTATTTTAAAGAACCAAAGGTCTCACTGAGCAGAAGTCCACTAGACCCTTATTGTGCGTCTGTAAATTGTACCTTAAAATCAAGATATATAGGAACTAGTTTTGGAATTTGTATACTTATATATCAATCATAGTTATCTTAGTCAAATGTTAATCAGCTAAGCTAAGATTATGACCATCATTTTAGGACATTAGATTCAATTTTTAGACATCTGACATGATCTGTAGTAAGAAAATGGGGCAAAAAGTTAAAAAAAAAAACAAAAATATTACTTTGGTTGCTTTCTATGTGTAGCTTTGATTAAAAATTTTCCATTCCCCCATAGTCTTTCGTCTCTCTTAATAGAATACAAAGCATTTTTTTTATTATTATATAAAATAAAAAGTGCTAAAGATATAAAGAGATTACATGAAAATAAATTTACAAAATGACGTATTTTCATACAATCCGTTAGATTTGTTTTACAATAAAAATAATTTTATAATCTAATTATATGCAAAGTTTCAATACGTGCTCAACAGCCAGTCCGCCTAGTCTTTCTTTCTTTTTTTTTTTCTTTTTTTTAAGAAGAACATCACACTAAAGAAAGGTTTGGATACTAAGTTGAAATGAGATGAAAATTGAATAAAATATTATTATAATATTATTTTGTTTTGAAATTTAAAAAAATTAAATTATTTATTAGATTTTGTATAAAAGTTTAAAAAATTATAATGATGATGAGATTGATTGAGTTGAAAGGCTATCTCAATCTGATTAAATTTATTGCTACAGAAATCATGCTGTGACCTTTTCCAACCATAGACTAAAATGCTGAAGATTATGACCGTATTAGGACTTTCACATCATATCCATGAGGATAATTACCAGTAATTAACCAAAATATATATACAGATAACGTACATATTCATAAAATACATAATCTTTATAGTAAGAGCTTTACGAGTTGTAAGGCTCTGAGGGAAGTCCAAACTACATTTGAGCTCATATTTTAAAAAGACTAACTAATGATATAATTATGTTAATCAATATGAGATCTCATGCATGCACCACTCACATGACTATAACATAATTAAGTTTTTGTGATCAGTTCGAATTTGTGACAGTCCAAAAATCATTTTCTGTGACGGTTGCAAAAAATCGTCACCAAAGGTACTGGATGAGAAATATAATGATTATACATGCGAACGTATAAAATGTTATGTTCGAACGGTTCATGTATATTCGAACATTAAGCCCAATTACGTGCGAACGTGTAAGTTCTATGTTCGAAAGATAGTGATTAACATTTCAACGTGAACTGTTTTAAAATTAAAAATGAAATTTTAAATAAAAAAAAAATTGAGAATTGAAATACAAAAATATTAAATATATTAATGATTTTGTTCATTACATAAAGTATAGAAAAAAAATTAAAATATAAATACAAAGGTTCTGTAACGGTTTTTTTTATTTTTTATGACGGTTTCAACTGTCATAATAAATGAAATTTGTTGTAGGGAATTACATACACTTATCAGTGAGTATATAATATCACATTGCTGATGATCATATTGAATTGCATTATCTATTTAAAAGTTTTTCTCGTACTTCGAGCGGATGTGCAACAAATTTTCTATCAAAAGTGCATGATGTTCTTGGGTGGTCCTTAATTTGAATACCTATCAAGATTCAAATGAGTTGGTCACAATGTAATCTCCTGTAAAAGTTATTGCAAAATTATTAGTTTATTTGTTCACTCAGAAGCTATGATTGAGAGGAAACTAGCTAGAATATTCATCGAAATTTCTATATCATTCATATAAAAATTAACATTATTTATACTTATACATTTTTCTACTCATATAAAAATTATAGTCATTCACAAAATTCATATGATTGCTTTATCTATTCCCCAAATGTTTTTACAAACGAACGGATTTAGACAAATCATGATCATCCGGTTCATGATTTGTCTAAATCCGTCACGATTATGTTATAGTCGCATAATCATTTTAAAAAATAGTAGAATTTATTATTAAAAAATTAATTTTTTTCATATAAATATAATATTTTATTTATTTTTTTCAAAACGATTACGTGACTATTGCATAATTCACGATTAGAAATATATTTTATCTAAAAATATACCTTGCGAGAGTCACTGGTAAATATTCTTAATTGACATGACTGACCAGGAACATGCACCTTCATACACTACAAGTAGCTGCTGGCGGTTACAACTATTTAAAAATAAGAAATATTTCAGTCATAAAAAAATTTTAATTTATAAATTAACGTATTTATTATATTAAATTATAAAATTATTTTAATTATATAAGAAATTATATCAATTTATAAAATAAATAATAATTCTTCTGATGCTGTAAAGTGTGCGTAGTGCCTGAGATGAACATCGCTAGTAGCTAGCAAGGGATGAATACAGCTAGGGCGGGCTAATTATCACCAATAAGATGGATTAGGATTAGATTATTTTCCCTTAATTCTTCATCTGAACAGGTTCTTTGGGACTGATCACTAATACTAATCAGCCTTTGGAGTTTTGAAATGTTGACTCATTCGTATATATATATCCATCATAGCAATAGTACGTCAGTACTACATGTCGTAGAAAATGGCTGCCTTTTCTTTTGCTACGCGACACAGAAATAGAGGCCTAAGAAAACAAGTGGAGTAGGGACTCTGTTTATTACTCATGATTTTATTACACTCGTGAAAATTTGTTTGGAATGTATGTTCCGAAAAATATATTTTATTTTTTTAATTTTATTTTTCTTTTATTTTTTTATATATTTTTTAAATCATTATAAGCATTTTTTTAAAAAAATAAAAAATTTATAATTTAATTAAAAAATACTTCATTAATTATTAAATAAAAAAAATTCGAAACACATCCAAAACAAATTTTCGATAGATTTAACATTTCTGTTTTATTATAGGCTATAAAAGTCTCAACCTTCCTATGGTTTTCATGGTCCTATAACAATCATGGTATCACTTCATGATCATCTTCTTTTGATAGGACCTATAACTTGATTTCTTAACGATCGATCGATGTTACATACAACCAGAAATGTTTTATGGTCAATATTTTCTGAGTACTTCTGGTACATTATAGTACCTATTTTATGTACTCCTTTTTCTATTTTTCATATTTTGTTTTGAGAAGGCCATTTTTTATGAACTTTTGCTTGCATACGTGCGTGATATTATCCAATTATATCAACATGCTCTTAGGCCTCGTTTAGATATTGAGATGAAATAAAAATTTTATAAATAAGAATAAAATAATTTAAGAATAATAGTAAAATAATTTGAGTTAAAATATTTTACCAGATTTTAAAAAATATGAGAGGAAAAATTGAATTAAAATATTATAAAATTAAAATATTGTTAGAATATAATTTTTTAAAAATAATACTACTCATAATCATTTTTAGTACTATTATCTTCTCATCATCTCATGATGTGGTATTAAATGATTGAAGATTATTTATTATGTTTTACTTATCATAGATCTATCATTTAATATCACATCAAGAGATGTTGAGAGAATGATGATAAAAATAATGATAAATTGATTTTTTTATTTTTTAATATTAATTTTATCTTGAAATTTAAAAAAGTTAAATGATTTTTTATATTTTATTTGGAGTTTGAGGAAATTATAATAATTAGATAATTATTAGATGAAAAAAGTTAAAAATTTAAAAATGGAAAATTGAAAAGCATTTGAATGTTGTTTAGATCATGTTGAGATGAAATAAGATGTGATGAGACAATATCAACCTACAAATAGAACCTTAATAAGCTAATAAGATGTGATGGAACCTTACAGTATGAATGAAATGCCCTTACATGAGAAATTAAGGGAGAAAATGTCGTCAATCTGTTGCCTAACTCTCTTATAAATTAAGGCATCGTTTGAATATGTAGTTTATATGAGATGAGATATTTTATTAAAAGTTATATAAAATATTATTTTTTAAAATATATTTTTGTTTCAAAATTTAAAAAAGTTTAATTTTTTATTATATTTTATGTTAAAATTAAAAAAAATTATAAAAATTATATAAGATGAGATAAAATAAAATAATTTAATTTTATATAATCAAACCCGACCTAATTCTTACTATCGATGTCAAAAACTGTAGGGCCCACGCAGTACTTTTAAAATAACTAATCACAACTTGAGTCAAATTTCTTGAAATTTTCGTAGAAGTTAAAAGATTTTATCATTTTTGTAATTGGAAAACGTACTTACTTCTAGGATTTAATTTAAACAAAGACTTGTGTTGCATTGACGCAAAACTTCCATGACTTTTGTTAGGGATTTATTCTTTTATATTACTTCTTTATTTATAAAATATTTTTATTTCCAATAGCTAGATGTGGCCCCAGCTAGCTTTGATGATACAGTTTACCTGTTTTACACGCACCATATATATATATATGCATGTAAATATCAAATCGTATCAAATCTCAGGATAAGCTAGATAGCATACAGCAGGATTTAAATATTATTGCATGCGACATAATCCTACTCAGACTAGGGTTATTGACCCGTACATATCATATCGTATCTCTCCTCTCAACTGTTATTTATTTGACTTATACTATATAATTTGTGAAATTATTATTTATTTTAAAAATTCAAATTTATTTTTTTAATAAGTATAAATATTTAATTAATTTAATAAAATATACGGTTTAGAGTTCAAATTTAATTATTTGTATTTTTTTTTTCACCCAATAATCAATTTCTACGGCCTCATTCTAAGATATACACTACAAGAAATCAGGCATTTTCTAGCGATTTTAAAATCGTCGCAAAAAAAATTTCTGCGAATAGATGTTATTTCCGGCGATTTTCAAGTCGTCGCTCAATTTCCTCTGTGAAGTTGAGAAATGGAGAAATATAATTTTGGCTTGACTTTTTGCAGCGACTTTTCCATCTTTAGCGACGACTTTTTTCGCCGCAAAAAATAATTTTGTGCTGTAGCGTGTTAATTTTCCATCGAAATGAAAAATCACTGTAATTAATGGATTTTGCGGCAAAAATTTTAAAAGCCGCGGGTTAGATTTTTCCCTCATTTGTTTCCCTCGTCGAACTCTCCCCCCCCCCTGCCCCCTTGCCCCCCTCTCCCCACATTCTTCTCCTTCAAGCCTCCGCCATGCACAGCCGTCACCGATGACCCCACCACGCCACCGCCACCTCACCTCGACAGCCAACCCCTCCTTTTCCCCAGCCCCCGCGCCGATCTCTTGCCTTTTCCCCAAATCTAGCCTCACCTCTCTCTCTCTCGGATTTCTCTATATCGCCACCGCTGGGGGCGCTGTTCGCCACCACTCACATCTCGACGTCGTCGACAGTCCTCTGTCGGAGCCCCCTTCTCCTCCACGCCTAGCCGAGCAGCCCGAGGCCCTCCCTCTCTCCCTTGCTCTGTTCGCAACCCACAACCACCAGCTCTCCTCAGTGCCGCCGTGCTCCTCCCGAGCCACCACTCCACGCCAAACTACCACCACGACCACCCCTGGTATGGGTTTTCCAGTTAATCTTCAAATTAATCATGATAACGTGCTTCGATCCTAAAAAGTTAAGCGTGAAACATGAATAGTACTATATATTAAAATATAATTAATTTTTTTTCATATCCGGCCTTGATCTGCACTATATATTAATATCTGATGATTCATCAGATATTAATATATATATATATAAAAGAGTACAATTAAAAAAAGAAGAAGAAGAAGCTGTCGGCAATGCGGCATTAATAAATTGATCTAATAATTTGATTTTAACGAAAATGAAGGACATAAGTCATATCTAATTAAGAAAATCGATAGATAGATGCTGATAAATATAGACATAGAAACGTACCTATGTAGGTAAAAAGTCTACATATGATTAACTCATGTTATTACATAATCAACATGATGGGGTCGGTTCCCGGCCATTTTCTTTGTTTTGATAAGGAGCATTAATTAATAATATATAATTAGTCATATAATATTTCTATACCAAACATATATAGTACGAACGTACCCACAACAATAGTATGGAAGTTGATGCAAATTAATTATAAGCTATTTATATTTAATTACTGTCATGCATGTATTATACTATTACGTGTGTGCCACGTTTTCAGTGGCTAGGGCCGGCGGCTGTGAAGATTTATATATATATATATATATGTTGAGCTAACTTTAAGAAAGCCAAAACAATTATTTTTTCACAACAGCTATGTATTGAACGTGCAAAATTTAAAATTTATATATAGATATATTTTCTCTTTTTTCTATTAATGTTGGGTTCGCATCTTTTTCAATTATATAATTAGTCGCCTCTTTTTATAAATTATGCAGGATCATGCAAATAAGTCGACAATATAGTCTACATATATAGTTCATTTTACTGAACAATTAATATGAACACCTAATTAGTTGAATCACCTTTGCAAAGGTTAACATTTCTTATAAAAAGCAATGATTTCTTAATGAACTTAATTAAGGTTTTCTTTGGAATGAACAACGTCCCGTTTTCCATGTCTCACTCTCTCTCTCTCTCGCTCATGGAATCTTGGAATTAATTAAAAAACAACGTAAAAGCTGGGCCTTAATTCATGTCTCCATCAAGAAAATAGACAATATATATCGACAAACGAATTGACTAAATTAGTAGAGAAACTGGCTATATATATATATATATATGATAAACAATAAGAAGACGAGTGTCGTCATTTGCATTGACTCTCAGATCAATACGATTGTTGTTTTCACTTTCTTCACGGTTGGCAAACCAAGCAAGAAATCTTTGAAAGCTGTAATTTTTTTTTTTTGTTAAAAATGGTTAAGAAGTACTGTTATTGACATGTGAAGCAACGTCGGCAGGATTGTTAACTTATTTATTTTTTTGAATTTATACCCACGTGTTATTGTTTTATCTTTTCATATATATTATAAGATTAATATTAGGAACAAATTTTAAATAGATAAATTTTATATAATTCTTTTATAAAAAAAGTAGATCCCACCACTACAACAAAAAAGAGTTATTGAGACAATTTTTGTTTGGAATGAAATGAAAATCATTCCAAAAAATGAGATGTAGCAACGAATTTCAAATTTCATTCCTAAAAAACGATGGAAGATGTTTACCATTCGACCTGTATGTTTTGGGACGAAAATTTATGTCCCTAATAAGATAACTGTTCAAACATTAAAAAAAAAAAAAAAAAAAACGATCAAACAAAATAAAATAAACATTCCAACCGAAATTATATATGATCGAACGATAATTTGGCGCATTTAGTGAAAAAATTTAGTTGGATATTGACTTAAACATTCAAACAATATACAAAAACGTTCGAACATATAGTATTAATGATCGAACAATAAATTGGCTGGTTAAGTCAATAAATTTTGACAGGACATTGATTTACCGTTCGAACATATTACTATACCGTATGAATGGTAAGTTAATCAATATACGAACGTAAAATAAAGTGTTTGAACGGTGGTTAGAGGAATGCTACTTTACATATTTTAAGATTATTTATTATTATTATTATTATTATTATTATTAATTTTATTTTATTCTTGTTAAATTAATTGAATTGTTTTACTTATCATCCATACATTACATACTTATTATAGGAAAAATAAAAAAATAAAATAAAATAGATAAAGTGCGTGACGTGTACTAGGGATGATAAGTAGAATTATTCTATATTAACTAATAATTTATATAAAATTTACTAATTCAATAATAGGAATAATATAAATAATTAATTAATCCAGAAAAGAAAAGAAAAATTTAATTGATAATTAAATCAGATTTACAAAATACTAGATATTTTCCATACCAAAAACAAAAAACAAAAAAATATAAATAAAGGTAGAAACTACTATCATCCTAACTCTCTACACACATCCTCGACGGCAGCTAAGTGTTTTATCTATGTTAGTCGAGTAGTGATCGTGACCTGAGTCGCATTAAACTATGTACGTAACTCAGAGATGCTAACATTAATCTCTATACATATTAATCTCTAGCAACTCAAACATGGCAGTACAAACCTCCGTACGTACTGCATCGATCACTGCTAATATGTGTCTGTCAATCTCTGCACATAGTATGTGAGTCATCTCCTCGCGAGTAGATGTGCGTGATGCCTTGGCCTGCGTGGATGCCTCACCGGTCAATACTCCAGGATCTTCCAATTGTGCATTTCTCTGAATATCAACCTGTTCTGGAACAGGTCTACGAAGACGAAGTCTCGAGTGTCCCGTACTTCGTGACAGGGTGGTGCTGTTGATCGGTCTCATCGGCTCCAGTTTACGCTCGACAACATCTGGTACAACCTCGACATATAGCAGAAATTGGGTGATCATGATCCCGAATGGCAGTATATTTGTCGTAATGTATTAGGCCTTTGATCTTATCCTATCGAATATATACCCCACGAGGTTAATAGGAACGCCACGAGCGAGGCGTATCATAAATTTTGCTTGATCTATGCCAACCTCTATATTATGCTTCTGAGGGTCAATATTGTTAGCGATTATCAAATTCATGATATTGAAAAAAGAAGATAGATGTGCCTGCTTGATTCTCTTCGTCCCATCATACAGAGGAGCATTTGAACCAATAACCAAGTCCCTCACCTCATGATCAGCGAGAGCATCGAGTTCATCTGTATAAACTGATCCCTCGTCCTGAGCCGTCTCTGCATCACCAGAAGGATCAGACTCTCTAGGCACCACGTTCGAATAGGCATCGTGTAGTCTAGCAATACCAAGAAATTCAGCTAGTTCGTCTGCTGAAAATATAATTGGAGCTCCTCAGATAGAGATCGTGTATGCCCCTCCGTCATCTGGGGCAACACCATCGAACTGTTTATAGAACTCAACAACGATGTCAATATAAGACACGAGCTCTCATACTTCTTCCCTCTGATCTAGGATTGGTGTCTAACCACGATCGTAAAAGACTAATTGCGAGGAATGACCATCCCAGATAATATATAGGTTGTACAAATGCATACGAGTAATCCGAACAATATATCGGACAAACTGTATACATTGGCGCGTGGCCCCTCGAGACTCTCTGCTTAATATTCTGCATGTATTTCTCGAGGAAGTAGGTATCACACAATGGATCGAGAACAATATAGGAAAATACAAAATATTGGTGTCTTAGTCGAAAGAAATCATGACGGAGATAACATTGATTTCTACGAGATTATTGGCGATATAATTGGAATGAGATATTTGTGAGAGCTTGTAGTGTATCTATTTAAGTGTGATTGGTAGGATTTAAACAATCCTCGATGGGGAAAATGCTATGATGAAAATTTTGTGAGTATTTATACATAAAAAAAATGGTATAGAGATGATTCTTTTATTTTGGCTTCTCAAGCATCTCAAGTATTCTACTTAGACGATCTTGAGTTAGGAAGTCAATGGCAAGTAGTACAAAAGTTTTCTCCAAGAAATATATATGACATTATCCCTGAGGCAGAAAGACAAGATGAAGAAAAAAATGATCCATTTACTCACGAAGTATCCCATTACTTTTTTTTGATAATAGGACTGATCTCATTAATCATAAGAATGACTTACATCAACTCAAGCTAAAACCAGGAGATAACAATTACAACATTTCCTTAGAGACTATAGGAAAGATACATGAAGGACAAGTTTCAAGATCATAGGTATCCTCTGTGGCTTCCAGTGCATTGTTGGCTAGGAGATGTGATGCCATATTAGCCTCTCGATATACATGAGTCACAGACCATGCTGCATACGAGTTGAGTATCTCCCGTGCATCTTCCACAAGACAGCCTCCCAAACTCCAGTTCCTGGCGCAGTTTTGCAATAAATCCACCACTTGCTTAGAGTCCCCCTCTAGACAGACATGTGTTAGTCCAATTTCTTTGCAGAAAACAGCTGCTAGAAGTAAGTCATAAGCTTCCGCAAAAAAAGGGGTCCCTTTCAGGTTTCTGCTTGCCCGTAAGCTTCCCATGACCAGTCCATCATGATCTCTAATGAGCACTCCAATTCCAATTCTCCCTTCCTCTAAGTTGACAGCCGCATCCCAGTTCACCTTTAAGGAACCCACCTCAGGTTTTTTCCATTTTGGCACCCCTGCACGAGCATTAAACTTAACTGCTCTATCCTCTGTAATAGCTTCCTGGTAGACTGCAAGATCTGTCTTGGCCTGTTGATGAAGAGCCGTTGGATGTTGGAACTCCTTACCATGGTAGGTGTTGTTCCTTCTGGACCATAGTCCCTTCATAGTTGCTGCCACCTCCTCTAGTTTCTCAAGGCTGAGTATCTCTACCAGTCTTGACCAAATTTCAAAAATTAGATCACTTTGAAGAGATAACTTTTGCACTTTCCTCATTCCCTGGCCCCATACATCTTTGGCAGCAATACATCCCCATAAAACATGACCCGAGGTTTCTTGCTCCTGCTTACAAACTGGACATAAACTGTTTTCAACTACTTTCCTTCTCTTCAAATTAGCTAGTGTAGGAATGGCTTCTTTGCAAGCTCTCCATAGGAACATCTTGGTAGCAGGAGGTACTCTTAGCTTCCATATGTATTTCCAAGCTTGTTTTTCCTTAGTTTTGTCTGAGGTCTCCCCTTCTAGTTCACATTCCAATTCAATATTGAGGTGATATCCACTTTTAACTGTATAAATTCCATTTGGTGTAAACTGCCATACAAGCTTATCCTCTATTCCCCCCAAACTAATTGGGATGGCTGTGATGTCAGCCACTTCTTTCTGGGAAAACATCTCATGGAGAATAGGTTTGTTCCACTGCTGCAGATGGGGGTCTATAAGGTCATAAACATACTCACACCAGCAGTCCACTTCTCGAGTAGATTGAATTCTATATGGGGGGGGGGGGTAAAGGGTATCCATTTATCAGTCCAAATCTTCACTTGTTTGCCATTCCCTACCCTCCATACAAGCCCTTTTTTCAACAGCCTTAGACCAGCATGGATACCTCTCCAGGCAAATGATGGACCTATCCCCAGCTGAGCTTCCAGCAATCCCCCTGATTTAAAATACTTCTGCTTGAGAATCCTTCCCACCAGAGAATTTGGATCTTGTAAAATCCTCCAACCTTGCTTAGCTAACAAGGTTAATTAAAACCCCTCAAGTCTCGAAAGCCCAGTCCTCCCAATTCTTTGCTGCAGCTTACTTGTTTCCAATTGACCCATTGGATTTTGGAAGAGTCTTCATTGAATCCCCACCAGAACTTCCTGAGTAGTTGATTTAACTTGTTTGTTATAGAGGCTGGTAGCATAAACATCCCCATGGCATAGGTAGGGATGGCTTGTGGACAGCTTTGAGCAGCACTTCTTTCCCAGCTGCCGAGAGGAACTTGTTTTTCCAATTTGTAACTCTACTCCATGTTCTATCAATTAGAGAGTGAAAAGAAGCTACCTTTGCTTTCCCATCAATGCAGGAAGCCCCAAGTATTTTTCAAAGGTGCCAGAAGACTTCACCTCTGCTAGCTTCAAGATTTGATGTTGAGTTCCCAGGCCAGTATTGTTGCTGAAAAATATAGATGACTTGTCTTTGTTTAGAACCTGTCCCGAGGCCTTCTCATAAATATCCAATATACTGAGCACGGACCTAAGTTCCTCAGCTTTAGCTTGGCAGAAAAGCAAGCTGTCATCAGCAAAGAAAAGGTGATTAACAGAAATAGGGCCTCTTCCAATAGGGACTGGAGTCAGAACTCCACTAGATTCAGCTTTGTTTAGAAGTGCAGTGAGGGCTTCTGCACACAAAATGAAGAGATAAGGGGACAAAGGGTCCCCTTGCCTAAGTCCTCTAGAAGGTAAAAATGGTTTTTGAGCCTCCCCATTCACAAGAATTGAGTAAGAAACTGACTTGAGGCAGGTCTGAACTAAGTCAATCCAATGAATAGGGAAACCCATCTTGGACATAATGGCTTCCACAAAATTCCATTCCACCCTATCATAAGCCTTGCTCATGTCTAGTTTAAGGGCCATAAACCCTCTTTTGCCCTTCATTCTTGATGTCATGGAGTGTAGGATCTCATATGCTACCATAGTGTTGTCTAAAATAAGTCTCCCGGGTACAAATGCACTTTGGTTGAGAGATATAAGCTTGGGCAGAATGATCCTTAGCCTATTAGCAATAGTCTTTGAGACAATTTTATAGACAACATTACACAGGCTAATTGGTCTGAAATCAGTCACTCTTTTAGGGTTTTTAATCTTGGGTATGAGAGAGATATAAGTATCATTAACCTCTTTTAGTGAGCCACCTTGGTTCAGGACTTTGGGGGCAAAATTGTAGACTTGCTCACCCACCACCTCCCAATGTTTTTGATAAAACTGAGCAGGGAAGCCATCCGGGCCAGGGGAGCCTAAAGGGTTCATCTTGGAAATGGCTTCAGTAATATTTTCTCTAGTGAAAGGGGTCATTAACCACTCCTTCATCTCCATATCCAGTTTGGTTTCCAGGGCATGCAAACATGAATCAAAATTAGAGGGATTTGTGGTTGTAAAAAGTAAAGAGAAATAACCTGTGAATACCCCTCCAATGTCTGCCTGCTCAATTACAGCTATTCCATGAGATGCCTCAATACTTTTAATGGTATTGGTTGTCCTTCTTTGACTTGCTTGCATATGGAAGTAGTGAGTGTTCTTGTCACCAAGCTTGAGCCAATGCTGCTTGGCCCTTTGGCGCCATTTTAAGTCCATTTCTGTCATTGAGGCCACCACTTGCTCCTGTGTTCTTCTCAAGGTGGCAACATGGTCACCTGTGCCAGTATCCTGGAGGTGACCAATTCTTTGTAGACCCTGTATGATGTCCCTTCCCTCCATCTGTTTTGATTTCTGCTTCCAAGCCAGCAGCTCCTGTTGGCAAGCTTTCAATTTGTTTCTCATTAAGCTGGCCTCACAGCCTGTTCCATAGCCTTTTTTCCAAGCGTCACTTATTACCTTTTGGCATTCTTCCTTGAGTTCCCAAGCCATCTCATATCGAAAACACTTTCTTCTCCTCCTTATCTCCTGCCTTACACTGTATGTATCAATGACAAGGGGTGAATGGTCAGATTTAATTGCAGCCAGGGCAGTACTTGATCCATGAGTGAAAAGGTCAGACCACTCCTTGTTCCCGAGGGCCCTATCCAGTTTCTCTTTTGTGAACTCCCTTCCAAATCTGTTATTAGACCATGTAAAATACAACCCCAGTGAGTGGATATCATTAAGACCACAGAACTCTATAGCTTGCCTGAAATCCTCAATTTTTTTGTAAGGTCTGCTTGCCCCACCCACTTTCTCCTTTTGGTGAAGGATCTCATTAAAGTCTCCAGCCACCAGCCAGGCCATGGTGCTGGTTGGTTTTAACATCTTCAAAAGCTGCCAGCTACTGCTTCTCTTTCCAGTCTCTGGGTGGCCATAAAAGCCTGTGAATTGCCAACTTGGACCACTTTCCTCCTCCTGGACTAATGCACTAATATGCCATCTAGTGAAGTTAATAACTTGGACCTTCCATCTTTCTTTCCATAAGAGAGCTATCCCACCACTAAGTCCCATTCCCTCTATAGCAAAACAACCATCCATCTTCAGAGACCTCCTGATCTCCTCCATCCTTCTATTTCTACTCTTAGTTTCCATTAGGAAAACTAATGAGGGGCACTTCTCCTTAGATATGTTTCTAAGGACATTAACTGTCCGAGAGTTCCCAAGCCCTCGGCAGTTCCACACCAAGATACTCATTATGTTGGGCAGGGCTGGAAACCAGCCTCTGCCTGTACAAGAGAATTTTCCTTTGGAACAACATGTTCCTTAAAATTTTTTTGAAACTACATTAACATGTGTTTTCCTTCTTTTGCAGCCTCTCTGGTAGATCACTCTGCCTGGTTTATTAGAGGTCTCAGCCAGTGAATTAGCACTAGTTCCATCCTCCTGGCTGGCTCTTTCTTGTGCCTTCCTCTTCCATCTTCTTACTGTGCTGCCCAAGACTACCCTCCCTGAAATCACGTGATCTCCAGATCTGTTTAACCTGTCTCTCATCATCTTCTTGTCAGAACTGTGTGAGCTATGGGTGACTTGACTTCCAGACGGTGCCAACTCATTACACTTAAGGGTTTCCTTAATTACGGGATTTTCTAGAGGCCAATATCCGCCCCCATACTCATGTGCTTCTTTTGGAAAGTCAGGCCCTGGCTCCATACTCAAGCTGGTTCCATGTGTGACCTTTTCAAATGTTCCTCCCACGTTGTCAAAGCCATCTTGCACATGCGTTGACTCCCTTTCATTCATGGTTGCCAAAGGAAGGTTGTGCAACTGCACCCAAAAGGGTTCATACTGGAACTGTAATGCATGGATAGACACTGATTCATCCACTTCCATCATGGTCAAAAGATGTCTATCGAAAAACCACGGCCTTCCACTTAGGACTCTCTCTTTATCTCCCAACTTTTGGAACTCGATCAGGAAACATTGTTCTCCCAGCTCTTTGAAGATAACCCACCCTTCCAACCTCCATAACTGGGACATAGTGGCTCTAAACCCCTCACTGTTAATGCCTTTTTCAGTTAGAGCCTTCCCCACAATACTGTTTTTGCCTCTGATATCTTCTTCTGTGTAATTTTCAGGGTTGACGTGAAAGAATGCATTTTCTTCCTTGGATAGATGGAGTCGTTCCCATTGTGTTGCTAGGTCTTTTGCCTCCATTTCCAGCCTTAAAACAAGAAAACAAATACTATGCTCACAAAAAGTGAGACGTAAAACCTTTGAGGAGCCTCAAGGCACTAGAACCTCACTCTTTTCTCTCAGAGAGAAGGAAGGCACTTGGGGGTGGTGGATTAGAGTTGCACCGAGATGATCCCATTACATAGGGAAGATATTGAGGCTGAAATTATTGATGCGATAGTTAAGTAAAATGTTGAGTCATCTGAAATATCTACAAATGATGAGAGTGAATCAACAATTGAAACTGATACATATGATTGACCGATTTTGTGTTCATATTACACAGTATCTCAAAATTATGCCATCGAAGAGGAAGGAAGTTTGTATCCCATCTCCACATGTTCGTAGTTCTCCGTCTGATTCACCACTAGAGGTTGACTCTCCAGAACAAGATAAATATCTAATCTAGTATTCATTTTTTTCAATTAAGATAATTGATAATTGATATAAGATAAATAACTAAATATTCTTTAGAGTTAATAGTACAATCTCTTCAAGGTTGAGATATTACTAGAAGCGTGACGTTGGAAAAATATCGTAAAGTGAGTAGGATTAAAGTTAACATTCCTAAAGAACATATTGGAGGCAAGGAACAATAAGCAGCTTGGCAGCTTGCATCACATGTGGGTGCTCTTACACGAACTTATGCACTTTTAGTTACGAGTTCATAGCATAAAGTCCCACAAGATGTGAAAGAGCTTATAAATGAGCGTTATTTGGTACATAATATTTAAATAATAAATTTATATTAATATTGTTTAATATTTTAAATGATAATATCTGTGTATATATTTTTTCAATGACGACTTCGAACTAAATTTTGGTCGAAGTAAGACTGTCGATGAGTTTATGTTTAATGCATTTCATAAGTATAAGACGAGGTTTCACGAGCATTACAATATGTATGAGAACAAGGAAGATGCATACCAGCATCATTTTCAGGATGTCTGACCTTCTGATTAGGAAAAGCTTTGTTACATATTTGAGGATCCATTATATAAAGTAAACTAAATGAATTATTTACGTGTCCTATTTATATTTTCCGTTTATTAATATTTACAACTTCTATGCATGAGTAAAGTTCTATAAATAAAATAAATAGATCGAAGTTAAAGATTCATCATCATGCATGTTCAAAGTCTTTCCATCGTCTCTCTATGAAATTAGTAATATACTTTTTATTTTTTTTATTCTATATTGTTTATTTTTTGGAGGTACTAATTTTAATATTAACTTTATATCTTAACAATGTCTCTTGTAGCAAGAGTCACACATCAATTATGATCTAACAAAATTATATGTTGCATCATATACTGATCGTAATAGAGAGTGGACTCATCCCGATGCTTGTAAAAATTATGTAAGTATTATAATTCATTTTAATTAAACATATTTGAATATTTTGTGACGATATTAATTCTTTATATTGTGTGTAGGATAAAATGGTTTTCCTACGTGCTGAAGTTGCATTAGATCAAAATTTCGCAACAAGTGATGTTGAAATTTTTACACAAGTTATGGGTCAATGTTTAGGATATTTGAGGGGTTTGGGTTGCTGTGTAAAATCTTCTAACTCTTCCTCAACGTCAATTACCTCTATAACGTTAGAGAATACGAATTCCAAGATCGAAGAATTGACTGCAAGACAGTATAAATTAGAGATTCAATTGACAAAACAAACAGACGTGAAGATGCGTATCAAACAACAATAAGAAAAATAAGAAGAGTTCATGAGAGAGATGCAACTCCAAATGCAGATGCTTATGCAACAGTTCAGGCCTCCAAACAATTGATTTCGTGTTTTACATACATTTTGTGATTTAATTATAAAGTTCTGTACATATGCCATTATTAGTATTATTACTATCTTATTTATTTAGTTCAGATTTATGGTTAGTTTTATTTGTATTGAACAATTTGTAGTGTATTTTTTAAAATATTATTTAATTATGCCTATTTTGTTTAAAACTTTTGGTTAAAACAAAAACTAACCGTTTGAACGTCTACAAAACATACGAACATGATACATCGGAAACAATCGCTGGAAAATCACATGATACCGTTTGAATGGCTATTAACTGGCAAATCACTCGATCCTTTCATTATATGTTTGAACATCTTACTCAATCCGTAAAAATATAATTTCCGTTTGATCATGAATTTGTTTGTTCAAATGTTCTCTCATGCCTATTTGTCGAACGAACAAGTATCGATTGATCACCCATGTAGGATATGTTTGAACCTACATATACATTCGAACATTTTTGTTGGCGTTCAAACGCTTTCTGGGACAAAATTTAGCCATACCAGAAAAAATGGTCGTTTGAACATGTTCGAACGGTCCAACAAATGTTCGTCCCAAAATATATTTTGAGATAGTAATATTGGGACGACTTTGAGATGCTTTATTTTCAGAGACAAAAACTCAATCTTTTGGGACGAACATTTTCATCCCAAAAGACATGATATGTTGTAGTGCACTAATAAAGAATAATTTTTTTTTTTTTTTTATACTTTTTTTAAGATGAGTCCTCTTTTTTATAAGAGTTTGTATAGAATTTGTCTAATTTATGTCTACATCAAGAAAATAGACAATATATATCGACAAACGAATAATTGAATAAATTAGTAGAGAAACTGGCTATATTATCATAAAGAACAAAAAAGACGAGTTTCGTCATTTGCATTGACTCTCAAATCAATACTATTGTTGTTTCCGCTTTCACGGTTGGCAAACCAAGCAAGAAATCTTTCGAAGCTGTAATTTTTTTTTGTTAAAAATGATTAAGAAGTACTACTGTTCTTGACATGTGAATTAGCAACGCCGGCTGGATTGTTAACATATTTATTTATTTTTTTGCATTTATACCCCTTTGTTGTTTCATCTTTCCATATATAGTATAATAGTTTAAGTCAGTTTCTATATCTTTTCTGACAGAATATAGATTTGTAAACCTAGAATAGCACCATTTACCATTTGGATACACGATTGAGCATGTGAAAGGATTCCTGCAACTCGAACTTTTTGTATACTAACTTGCATTTTAGCAAAACTTTTGCTCAGGGCCGGTTTGTCATGATCTGAACGACGGTTGGTTGATCTTTTCTACTTTTCGAAAAAATAAAGAAAGAAAAGACACTTTCTTTCCTTGTAAAGTGATCATTTGTTATCCATTTCTTAAACATTTTATGTGGAAAAGAAAGGTGATATGGGATTTCTGAAATCAAAGGGTACTCATAACGGCTTCTAGTTTTCATTTTCTTTGTACATGTTTTTTATTTTTATTTATTTTTTTCTATGCAAAAAGTGAGGCGGGATGATCACTAACAACCTTCTTTAAATGTGATCATAAGAGCATCTTCTTGTTGCAAAATATCCCATTTGAGCTATATCTACTGTTCTAAGGATGAATCTGCTACTACAGTACTATCAAAGTATTCAGTTGATCTAAAGCCTATCTCATAATCTAAAGGTTATACTTTAATATTACAAATTATTTTAACTTAGGTCTTGACTTAAACTCCTGACCTCAAAATCATAAAATACTAACTCGTACCAATTAGACTACCACTTGGTGATAAATCTTTTTTTGGTTGCATTATCACGTATAATTGTTGCAGCATTTAGGGATTGTTTGGCCCACAATCATTTGCTTCCTTTGGTCTTAACATCTTAAATTACCAAAAAAGAGAAAATAGCCGCAACAAATACGATATGGAGGAGTCGTGGGTGTTGCAGAGAATTCAATACGAAAAGAAGGGCCTCACCACTAATAGAACAGACATAAAAGTCGCAGGTCGCAACTGAGATTCAAGGCTGACACAGATATAGAGAGAGATCAGAATCAGAGAGTCTCGCTGTCTGGATGGCGTCACAAGTTGCGTATCGGAAGAGAAAGTATCATTTTCAAGATTCGAGCTATCATTGACGGTCGAAACGTGTCCCAACCAGCCTCGATCTTCCCGTTCCCTTTTTGGATTTTTCTTCATGTGGTTCCCACGCAACCCTTGCCAGCATTGATTCCCACGGCGGCGTGTGTCCACACTCGCTCTTTCAGGACATCCAGAGAGCTTATGTCCAAGTTGGTGAAGATTGGTTTACCACCTTGGATTTTTTGAAAGAGTCAAAGACGCAGACAAAGACATCGTTGTTTTTCGAATGGGTTTAGACGGTTATGTCAAATTTCTGAGTTTTTAATATTGTCAGTAAAATGTTTCGGTTGAACGACAGGTATAAGTTAGGCGAATTAATTACCGCCCTCTAATCTTTGAATTGGGACTGATCTGATATACAAAGACTATTCTCTCGTGTTTATTAATTTACTGTATTATGAGGATGATAAGAGGGTAATCCGTATTGATTGGTGAGAGAATAATACTGTACTCATCTGTAGATTAATGTTTTAATTTAACACTATACTTTTTTCCCCCAATTCTTTACCTATTTTTTTTTTTTTTTTTTTTGAACATAATACTACTTTCATTAACAACAAGAGTTAATCATTACATAATTTTTCCAACATAATGTCGCTAGCTATAATCATAGGACAGTCCTCCATCCAAACCATCTCCTCTCCAATATTAAAGGCTAATCTAGCAAGTTTGTGAGCAATGTTGTTTGCCTCTCTATACACAAACCGTATATCCCAATTCATTCTCCCAACCATTACTCTCCTCACATCCTCAATTATACAACCATAGACAGCTCCTATTTCATCCCCATTTCTTGTTGCATTCACTATTAATTGTGAGTCTCCTTCTAACATAACATCAGAGAAACCCATTTCACTACAAAAGATTGCTGCCCTCCTTAGTCCGAGAGCTTCAGCTACATTTGGATTGCTGTTATGAGAAAATCTGGTGCAGAGGCAGGCCAGAACATCCCCGTTTGAGTCCCTAACCACCACGCCTATTCCAACACTATTGTTCTTTGCATCCACAGCAGCATCCCAGTTAGCTTTTATCATTGATCCTTCTAGCTTTTCCCATTTAGTCATCCTCCTGTCTGTATTACTTCTCATTTGAGTTTTCTGTAGCTGGTCCTGGGCCATCTTATATTCCTCTAGTCCCTGCATAGCAGCACAAATGATATCTTTCGGGTGATCAAATTTTTTCTCAAATATTAGAGTGTTTCTTCTCATCCACAACTTCCTCATGATACATGCTACCAATTCCACTTCCTCTATCTTCAATTTTGCATTAATCTTTCCCCACAGATCTACAAATTCAGGCTCTGAAACGCCCCATTTATGCACTGGGCTATTACCTTCAGACCACACATCTGATGCAGCTGGGCAGCTCCACACCGCATGCATTATTGTCTCAGTTTCCCTCTCACAGATTGGGCATATATCAGATCTTGTGATTTGTTTCTTGTATAGATTTTGTTTTGTAGGTAACAAGTTATGAGCTGCCCTCCATAAGAAGTGCTTCACCACATTTGGGATATTCAAACCCCACATCATTTTCCATACATTCCCGGCCCAGCTTCCCTTTGATGTTTCCCCTTTTCTCTTACTCATATCTTCATGTTCAATGTGATAGGCACTCTTGACAGAAAACTTTCCATCTTTGGATCCCCCCCACACCACTCTATCTATAGAACCCCATTTACTCAATGGGATGCCACAAATGATTTCAGCTTCCTCCCTATTAAAAGTGTCGAATATGAGGTCCTTTTTCCACACTCCTTCTTCAACATCAATAAGCTGCTGCACTTTAGCATCAGCAGGCAGATTTTTAATCATTGATTGAACCCTGTGGGAAGGTTGAGTTGGTAGCCATTTATCCTCCCAAATTCTTATGTTGCTGCCATTTCCCACTCTCCACAAGAGCCCCTTTTTCAGTAGTCCCATTGAAGACCACAAGCTTCTCCATATGAAGGATGTTCCATGCCCAAGCTTTGCATCAACCATACTAACCTTCTTGAAATACTTCTCTTTCATGACCTTTGTCACCAAAGACTCCGGTTGTTTTAGCAATCTCCAGCATTGCTTTGCAAGCATTGCCTTATTAAAACACTCAAATTCTCGGAATCCCAGACCTCCATTGCATTTAGAAGCTCCCATGTTAGACCAACTCCTCCATTGAATCTTTTTTTCATTTTGTTTATGGCCCCACCAAAATCTTGACAAGAGGGAAGCTAGCTCCTTGCAAAGTTTTTGTGGAAGTCTGAAAACACTCATAGGAAATGTCGGGATAGCTTGCACTACAGCTTTTAATAAAACCTCTTTTCCAGCTTGTGAAAGAAATGAGTTCTTCCAGCTGCTCAATTTTGTCCACACTCTTTCCTTCACACTCCTAAAGGTATTATATCTTGATCTGCCCACCATGGCTGGTAGCCCAAGATATCTTTCATAACTGCCACAAATGGACACCCCAGCTACCCTCTTAATATTTGCTTTAGAAATACCAGCAGTGTTTGAGCTAAAGAACATTGAAGTTTTTTGCATGTTAAGACTCTGACCCGAAGCTTGCTCATACTTTTTCAATAATTTTTTTATTCTCAGCCATTCCTCTACCTTTGCTCTTCCAAAGATTACACAGTCGTCAGCAAACAGTAGGTGACTGATTCTAGTTCCCCCTCTTGACACATTCACTCCTCTTATTTCTCCTCTAGCATCCGCTGCATTAATCATTGAACTCAATCCTTCAGCACAAAGGATAAACAAATAAGGGGAAATGGGATCTCCTTGTCTTATCCCCCTCGTAGGCATTAGCTTCTTCCCAGGCTCCCCATTGATCAGGATTGAGTAAGACACTGAAGTAGTGCATCTCATAATCAGAGATATCCATTTGTCCCCAAATCCCATTTTTCTCATGATTCCCTCCAAATATCTCCACTCTATCCTATCATAAGCTTTGGAGATGTCTAATTTGAGAGCCATACTGCCAACTCTACCTTTTTGTCTAGTTTTCATTGTATGCAAGGTCTCATATGCTATCATTACATTATCCGTTATTAGTCTTCCCGGGATGAAAGCACTTTGATTGCTGGAAATGATGGCAGGCAGTATCTTCTTCAATCTATTTGCAAGAATCTTTGATGCAAGCTTGTATAACACATTACAAAGGCTTATAGGACGATAATCACTTGGTGCAGATGGGTTATTGACTTTTGGGATCAACGCTAAAAAAGTACTATTCACATCTTCATTCAAATCTTGCTCCCCATTAAGGAAATCCAGCACTGCTCTACTTACCTCCTCTCCCACTATGCTCCAATATGCTTGATAAAAGCAAGCACCATATCCGTCAGGACCAGGGGATTTCAGAGATCCCATATGTTTTAGTGCTTCCTCGACCTCAATCTTAGTAAACTCCTTCTGTAGCTCTGTATTCATCACCTCAGTCACTCTTGGTTCTATCTCCTTCAGACATTCCTCAATTGCCTCTGTAGATGGCTGTGTGGTGTAGAATATGGCCTTGAAATATTCATAAAAAACCTCTTCGATTCCTTCTTTATCTGTCACCATCCTCCCTGCAACATTTTTAACCTCCATTATCTGATTCTTTTTTCTTCTTTGAGTAGCACAAGAGTGGAAATATTTTGTGTTTTTGTCACCCAGCTGATACCATGCTTTCTTGGCTCTCTGCCGCCATTTGAGATCTTCCTGCCCCAGCAAAGCCCCCATCTCTTCTTGAAGTTTTCTTATTAGTTCAGCATTATGAGGCCCTTCACTTTCTTGTTCCCTTTTCAGCCATTCAGTTTTTTGCTTCAACAAATTTACCACCTCTTTATCTTTTGAATTACCCCACCTAATTAAAACTCCTTTGCATCCAATCAGCTTTCTTTGGATATTCCTAATCGGGTTTGGATCTGCATCAGCCCTCCTCCATGCCCTATCTACCACCCCAACACCCTCCTCATCCCTTATCCATTTTGCTTCAAATCTAAACACCCTTCTTCTCTTTCTATTCACTAAGAATTGCTGTCTCAAGTCAAGCATTAAGGCCATATGATCTGATTGGACTACATTCAGAGTCTCCACCACTCTATCACAAAAAAGTTCAGACCATTTTTGATTAGCTACAGCCCTATCGAGTCTCTCCTTAGTAAAAGTGCTGTCCATGTGCTTGTTGCTCCACGTGTATTTGTTTCCCTTCCACCCTAAATCAAATAGTCTATTATCATCCAAAGCTTTCCTAAAATCAGCCATCTGAGTCTCTGCCCTGGGTCTGCCCCCCATTTTTTCAGATTGACACAAAATCTCATTGAAATCTCCTATTACACACCAAGGTATTTCACAATCAGAATTTAATAATGATAATAGATCCCAAGTGTTTTTTCTTTTGCTCACCATTGGATGCCCATAGAAGCCTGAGAGCAGCCACGACATTTTCTTCTCTTCACTCCTCACCATTGCATTAATATGATGTTGAGAATAGCTAAGAATTTCCACCTCTTTTTCCTTGCACCACAGCAATGCCAGCCCCCCTTTTCTCCCCATCGAGTCCACAACTAAACATCCCTCCCATCCCAGTCTCCTTTTAACTCCCTCAACCTTACTAGCTACTAGTTTTGTCTCCATCAAGAAGACTATATTGGGTGTCTTATCCTTCACCAGTAGGAGAAGGTTCTGAACTGTTCGGGGGTTCCCAAGCCCCCGACAGTTCCAACTAAGTATTTTCATTGTTGTTGGTGGAGCTGACTAGCAGCCTCCACCAACATCACATCATGTTTTGAACCTCCCTCCTCCATACATGCTTTCCCTTTTTTTGATGCTCCCTTACTGTTGTCTCCAGGTTTCTCGCTTCTCAGCTTGCGTTTTCCCCCCAAACAAGAACCTCGTGTATCCTTTGTAACTGCCCCTCTAGCCCTTCTTTTCCACCTTCTTCTCTCCTCTCCCCCAAAGTTTTCAGACATCTCCTTATCATGTTCTAGTTGCTGTAATCTAGTCACTACCCCACACTCCTCCACCGTCTTCCCACTTCTGCCTACCCCTTCAGTCCTCTCCCCTGTCCCAGAGTTTTTATCAAACACTTGTTGTGCACCCTTTCCCTTCACTGCCTGCGACTCATTCCCCCCGTCTCCCAATTCCTTTTCTCCCAAAGACCCAACAGTATGATTAAACTCACCCTCACTCTCACTCATATTCCCGCTGATCTTATTGCTCGAAGACTCTGAAGATTTTCCCCTTCCCGAATAGCTAGCTCTAAGCCATACCCCATATTGAAGTTTATCATTAATACCTTCCGTCTCGAGACAGCCCTCACCCCCATGGAAGATCTTGCCGCATTTAAAGCACACTTTAGGGAGCTTCTCATAGCTCAATGGAATCCACAATTTGTTGCCCATTACATTAGCTATTCGACCCCTTGTAATTTTCTTTCTCAGGTCTATTTCTATCTTAACCCTTAGAAAGCTTCCCCATCCTATTCCATCCTCCCTTATATCCACACCTTTTACACTTCCAACCGTAGCTCCAATCTGCATTCCCACTTCTCTTGACATGCATGCTAAAGGTAGATTGTTTAGGTGTACCCAGAATTCCTCGAAATCAAAGTTCATTTTCTGCGGGGGGGTTAAGCCATCAAACAACTTCAAAACAAACAGTTGATTATCGAACAGCCACGGCTTCCCCTCCAGGACTCTCTCTCTATCCTTCTGGTTCTCAAACGATATAACAAACATGTTGGGCACAATATTATAGAACACAAAGGAGCCATTCAGTTTCCAGATTTTTTTCATAGTAGATCTGATCACCTCTTTGTTCACTTTTCGGTCAGATAGCAACTTCCCCACCAAGCTATTATTACCCTTCTCCGTCCCCTTGATCATGAAATCTTCACTCACCTCAATCACTTCATTTTCCTCTTCCGTAAGCTTAAGTTTACCACATCCTCTCTCCAGATCCTCCATTACCTCCTTACCCTAACTTCACTGGAATACAGTTAGAGCAGAGTCTTCCTCCCTCACTCGAAGAGTAAGCCGAGACTTTTTCCTTCACCTGTTCTTTCTCCACAGAGAGAGCTCAGAGAAGACTAATTCTTGATGCGAGCTACACATTAACTCAAGCTCAAGAGTAATTATTTACCTATTGATACAACGAAAAAGTGAGAAAAAAATGTGAGCGGGATGTTTACTTCAAGGGGTTCCTAGCGATAAGCTAAAGATATAATTCGTCAGAGTCATCTGATAAGATAGAAGTAATAATATGTGATATGATTTATGAATTCAATACAAACACGATACAAAATAAAAGAATTTAAATTTGATATAAATAAATTTTAATCAAAATAGATTGACTTGATAAAACACGATTAATAAGTAAATTAATTCAGGGTCAACTTGCAACCCGCAATCAACCAATAAAACACCAATAAGTTATATTTTCAAATTATATTAATATTTTGTCTCATATGTCTTTTTTTGTATTGTTGTAAATATATGATATTAATATTAATTTTTAAGTGCTTAATATCTCAAACTATTAAATTTTTGTTTTGTTATTATGTAATTTTAGTTATAGAAATATTAAATTTCTTATATATTTCTGGTTTGGATATTGATAATAAATTGTTTTATCATGAATCCAGTTGTAATTATAAATGGTTTATATAATTATTCTTTTATTATATATGAAATTATATTAATTGCGTACATTACAAAATAAATATATGGGTCAACTCAACTCATTTACATGAAACGAATTAAAATGGTTCAAATAGGCTAAATGGGTCGTATCCAAGTTAATCCAATAAAAATTAATTACTAAATGGTTAAGCGGGTCGTATCTTGTCACCCATTATTTATATGGGTTGTATTAAGGTTTAGGATTTTAGAGTTTGATCAGTTTAATTAAACGAGTTGTGTTCGAATTGACCCATATATATGATGCTCGTGGCTTGACATGATACGAACACAACAAACAAATATGAATTGACAACCCTACATGTGAGTTATAAATGCCATCCAACTAGTCACGGACTCTCCCAATATGTAAAAATAATTATATGGTTGTCACATATTAATTGTCTATTTTTTCATAAGTCTAAAATGCTAAATACATTTTTTTTTTTTTTTTGAAACAATGCTAAATACATTCTTATAACTTGAAGAAGAAGACTTTATATTTCAAAAAATATTAAAATTAGCCTGGGAGAATATAAAGAATCCAAAACAAGAGTCAAGAGGTGAGGAAGTCAAAGAAGTAAGTAATAAATAGTTAATAACTACAATAAAATGAATAAATATTTTATTGGAAAGTAATAATAAAATGGTAGAACAGTCAAAATAAAGAATCATAAATGGTTGGAACCCTTTTGTATTCAAACATCTCCTTTCTACAGAATGTATTATGTATCGCTTTTTCTTTCGAATATACCTGTTAGTCTCTTCACCTTAGGAAATAGGCCTAACTCTGTCCAGTAAGAAATAACGCCAGACGAAGCCAATAGGCCTTGTTGCTGAATAGGGGCTGGAACTGCAACGGACACGCAAGCATATAAGCATTTTTGTGGGCATACACACATGGTGGTGAAAAAAAAAATGGGTAAAACCAATAAACCGGACCGAATCGAACCGAATTAGTGGGTTTGGTCCGGTTTAGTATCGGTTCTATTTTTTTCAAAACATGTCAAAATTGATCTGGTTCCAATTTTTTTTTTCTAATACTGAATCGGATCGGTTCTTATATATATTGTAAACTTTTTATATTGTATAAAATATTTTTTATATGATTTTTTATATTATATATAATTTTTATCTATAATATATATAATTATATATAAAATAATTTTGTATTATATGATAAATTACTGATGAATATAATATTAAAGTTTAAAATTCTATATAAATAACTATATATTATCACTATAGTCTATTGTATTGGTAGTTATACAAATATTATATCACTATATATTATAATATACTATAATATATCACTATATTATTATATACTATAATTTATATGTGTGGATATATATATATATATATATACTATAATATATCAAATGAACCGGACCGGAACCGGTAAAACCTGAAGTACCAGTTTAGGAGTGTAACCGGTGCAGTAACGGTTCTTTAAATCCCAAAACCGGTATAAACCAGTTTGGTTATAAAATATGTTCAAAACTGGACCAAACCGGACCGATTACACCACTATATACACATGATTAAAATATTTCTAATTAAGGTGCAACCTTAATGAAAGGGTGGATGAGGAGAGATGTAATTGTATACCAGCAAGATACCCACCTCACGAGGGGCGTGATTCAAGGCCAGTGCGAATACTAATAGCCTGTGTAATAAAGGCGGGATCTTAAAGTCAAGTTGGAGGAAGGGCCTTGCCAATTAATCTCTAAGAATGTCGACTGAGTTAGAGGAAACACGCGCAAAAGGCAACAACTAGTGAGCCTGGAGGCCCTTTCCTCCCAAGGCTGAGAGCGGCCCATCAAGGAGAACCTTGCGATCCGATATGGCCATTCAACCATGTCCTAGCTGGGTACATTCCATAAGGACCAACACCATCAAGATGGGCCAATGCCTCCCTGCTGACTTGGTTAATGGTTAAGTCATATCGGAATGTCCCCCCATATCCCATACCCAAGAGAGGTTGGTTGTTGCAATAAATGCACCGAAGTACCCTCTCAAGGGATATGTCCACGTCAGGCTGTGATTGTCAGAGGCCCAAGTGGGGTTACCGCATTCAATGCTGTGATGTGCCTCTTTTGAGAGCATGCTACTGTCAAACTACCAATGGAATGAAGGTCTACCCCAATCCTTGGGCAATATATAGGAAAGGGGAGGAAAGTCCAAAAAATGTAATCTTTCATTTATTTCATAATCTACATAGAGAAAATAATCAAACTCAACTAATTGAAGCATCGAAGGTGCTCCCCACCTAAACCCTAAGCCATTATTTTCTCTTTCTGGCTGTAGGTTGCAAGTAATAGTTGTAGGTGTGCAAAACACATCTTCAATAGTTGGTGTCGTTTGTGGGAACGGTATACTGCAACATGCCTTTCGTATGCTTGCGATGATGCGCTCCTAGACAACTAGCGATCAGGAAACGACTACTATGGATGAGCAAGCAAACAACATGATGGAGAGGAGATTTGCAAAGATGGAAGAGATGTTGAGGAAAGTGATGTTGGAAATGGAGACTCTGCAAAGAGAGAACGAGTCTTTGAGACGTCGAGACGTAGGGTCTAGAGGAGGTGTATCGCTGAACCATGAAGAGCAAAATGGAGAAGAGTCATAGAGTGAGGGTGGGCCAATCCCGAACGATGAGGAGAAAAAAAAAATGCTCGATGACCTACGCGACCTCATGGACAAATACGAGGAGATGGGCCAGGAAAATAGGTGCATTGTAATTTATGGATAGCATGCTCAGTAGCATGGATCTGCCATATAGTGCGGCGATCATGATGCTCCTACTTCTCTCAAAGTTTAAAGTCCTTCATATCAAATTATACAATGGATCAAAAGACCTTGTTGAACATTTGGAAAAGTTGAAGGCCCACGTGACGTTGCATGAGTTTCTAGGAGAGGCATGGACCTTCTCATTAACCCTCAAAGGAGTAGTTAGAGGATGGTTTAAGGTTTTGTAGCCATGCTCGATTGAAAGCTTTGAAGGATTGGGCATACAGTTCTTGACCCAATTTATAGCAAGCAGAGAAGGAAGGTGAGTAGTCTCATACCCCCTTACCGTGACACAAAAAGATGATGAAAGTGTGAAGGCGTACCTTTCGAGGTACAATAAAGAATGCATGACAATGGATGAATAAGACAAAAAGATCATGCTCGTAGTACTTCTAGGAGGAATTTGATCCAAGAGTCCTTTTATGACAAAATTGGCAAGGAGAACACCAACAACGTTGCACGTGTTCATGGATAGGGTGGATGACTATGTTAATGCGGAAGATACTTTAAAGACATTGATCAACCTAAGTAAATCTGAAGTGGAGTAGGCGGATAGAAATTGAAAGATGGGAAGAGTGGCAAAGGTCCCGAGAAGGATAAGGTGAGGAAAAGCCAATACGAGATAATGAAAGAGGGAAATGCCCTTTTTAGAGGCCAGAGATCGAGGGCAACACATTCAAGCTTGAGTGTGCAGGTAGAAAGTGAGGGACGACCATGAAGGAATAAGGACTGAGATGCAGACAAGAGAGATGCTCGTCGTTATTGCACCTACCACAAAATGGAGGGATATAGGATGGAAGATTGCCACAACCTCAAGCGAAGAATAGAGGCCATATGAGAAAGCAGGGAACTAGATAGACTGGTCGCCCAACATGAGTTGCCACCAAGACAATTAGTGAACAGCTAGCGAGAATGATCCAGGTATCCACGAAGAAGAGAGAGCCCAAAGTAGAAGAGGACCACGCGAGGCAATGCTAGGGACAATCTTCACCATAGTCCGATCATAAATAACACACCCCTTGGTGAAATTCGAACCATAGTGGGAGTGTTTGCTAGAGGCGACTCCATCTCCTCTAGTAGGAAGGCATATATATGCCCGAAGGGCAAGGTACGAATACATGTTTACCCTGGAGAGGCAGCTCAAGCAGAGGAGGACTCAGAGGACCGTTGCCATCTCCTTTGGCGATTAAGATTGCGAAGGTGTGCAATACCCATACTATGACTCTTTGGTGGTAACTTTTTTGATCACCAACTACACCACTTGAAGAATTCTAAGAGACAATGGGAGTTCGGCTGACGTCCTATTTTGGAATGCTATCAGAAAGATGGGAATCGACCCAGTAGGCTACATCCATCACCAACTCCATTGAAAGGCTTATCGGGAGAGACAATCCAACCCTTGGATGCCATTACGTTGCCTGTATCCGCGATTATAGGATCATGCATTGCAACAACCACTACATATTTGTTGGTTGTTAAAGCCTGCTTTTCATAAAACACAATCATTGGATGCTCAACTTTGAACAATCTGAAGGCTGCCACCTCAACCTATCATTTGAAGATGAAGTTTCCAATAGAGGCAGGCAATGGGGAAGTCCATGGTGAACAAGTGTTGGCAAGGGAATGCTATGTGTAGGAACTCAAGAGTCGGGTGGGGTTGGGGGGGGGGGGGGGGGGGGGAAGGTGTACGCACAATGGAGACATCCGGCTCGAGTGAAGTTTTCCCTCCTCCACTAACCAAGCTCATCTAACGAGGGATCACAGCATAGGATGAGTAGGACTTGAAGCAAAGAGAGGCCGACGAATCCTTGTAGGAGGAAAGGTGTCTGGCATCATGTTGGCACCCAAGGACTCAAGGAACTGGAAGAAATCGGGGCTTGGGAGCAAGATCTTCAACTTCAAGGACTTCAAGTCCATTTCCGGCTGCTCCAACAAGAAGTCCTTCAACATCTAAAGACCAAGATTATATCTAGCCCCTCATGCTCAATTGCAAACTTGGAGGGTGCCCAAATTTGCGGTGAAAGGCAAAAACCTCCTTTTGAGAAGAACTTTATTCAGTCTTAAACTCACTGACCAGCTGCTCAAACTTGTCAAGCTTCCTTTGCACAGTCTCTGTGACATTGCTAAGTTGGAAGTACTGTTCGTTATTCTCTTTGTGCTCTGCCCTAATGGTCTTAACTCGAGCCTTCATCTAGGCCATCTTGCTATGAGTGGTATCAAAATCTAACTAAAGACTTTGACGGGAACTTTCTACTTGGACAATCCTCTCTGCATACTCATCATGAAGACGCTCAAAATCCAGTTATTCCTCCAAAAGATTAGCCTCATGGGTGCGCCGCTCTGCTCGCTCCTAGACTCTCCACAACTCTCGATGGAGGTCAGCCAACTCATTCTGCAAGGCGGTAATATCAATCTCTTGGAAGTGAGAATGAGATTTCATTTACAAGTAGGTTGCTTCCCATTCTTCCTTCGCAGCCACTACCTTGGAAACAGCTTGGCTAGCCTTCTCTATGAAGGAATGGGAAGAAAAAACCTGCTCCTCCAAGTGGGCTTGGCGGCAAACGACCCAAGCAATTAACGATTGTGCCCCCTGTGACATACAATGATGGTTAGGAAACAACGTAAAAGGAAACACATGGTAAAAAGAAAGAAGCCTATCTACGAAGGGAAAAGTTCGAGTTCAAGCACGATTTGATGAAGGGATGAATCTGCAAAGTCATCAACTAGTGGGTAGATGTTGAAGGCCCTGGTTGAGAAAGGCTTCATGATCCTGAGGAATTGGGCTTCTCACCAATAAGATTGAGCAACAGATCATGTGCTTGCCAAAGATGACCTGGCAGAGAAGCTGTAGGAAGGGCAAATTTGGAAACCATGCCCTACGTAATCATGAGCCAACCCTCCACCCACCTATCACGATCCTCCCTAGTCTTGCTAAGGAAGGAGTCGGAAGAAGGAACCCCCCTCTAATGGAAATGGCGATGAAAGTTCCCCATTGTACGATAAAGTACTAATCGGTGATGATGGGATGGAAGCTTTTCCCCCATCGGACTCAATGTTTGAATGACTGCCCATGGATAGGGTCTAAAGCCCAAAGGAAAAGTTTGAAGTTCCCCAGCCATAAATTATAGATGGAACCAAGGAAGGGGTATTGAAGGTGGCCTCCAAAGCTAAGGAAGGGATATTGATGACGACCTCCCAAACCGAGAAAGGGGTATTGATAGCAGCCTCAACGCCCCCAGATAGGGAGCGGTGAGCAGTAGGGGTATGTCCATCCTCGTCTTCTTCTCGAACTTCAATGGCTTCACTTGATGTCGAAGATGGCATCCCAAATTTCTCAAATAGTACCTCAGGAAAAGAACCTTGGAAGTCGTTTGGGATAGTCACAAAAAACTCAGGGTCCAACCCTGAATTAATGTCTTCCTCCCTCTGGTTAAGAGTCTCTGTGATAGGAACCAAGGTGGGTCTACTCTTAAAGATCATTTGCAAGTTCCAGATGGGCCAATTACAAGATCAAGGGCTAAGAAGATCAAGGAAGCAATGCAAGGATTGATGCAATCCACTTGAGATGAAGCCAGCAAGAGCCCAACACTCAATATGTTTATGAAAGAAGAAGAACCAGTTTTGATCCACTTGATTCAACCTGTGAAAGACATGACTTAGAGATATGACCTATTGTTATTGGAGGCTTCCAATTTTTTTAAATGATTTATTTTGTTAGTTTAGAATAAGTGGGCTTGAAGATGCTAGGCCCACATGTTTTATTTCTTATGAACTAAGTTTTTTGGGAAGGCCTTGTATTTTGGCCAAGGGCTTATTTGGAAAGTTACTTTTTAGGAACTAGGGTTTCATCAATTTATTGTAGGGTTACTGTAGCTGCGCGTACTGTAGCCAGTATTGTTCATCAAGGGTCATTTTGGGTAAAAGTGGCTTTATTTTGGCTAGGGTTTTGATTAGGTTTGGGTTTAAAAACTCTTTGTAGCCTCATTTGAAGAGTTAGACAATATTGAATTTTATTTGTGAGTTGAGTTTTCTCCTCTTGTTCTTGATTGAACTCTTGAACTTATCAAAGGTAAATCACAACCTTTGTGGCGTTCCTCGTTTGTCACAAAAAACTCAGGGTCCAACCCTGAATTAATGTCTTCCTCCCTCTGGTTAAGAGTCTTTGTCAAATGGTTAAGACTTGATTGCGGTGGCTGAACTGGCACTCAGTCACCAAGTGGGGAAGAGGTGCACGACTGTGGTTGCCTAGTCTCCCCTTGTGAGCTAGCAGTGCCGCGAGCCCCATCAGAGTCATGGGCACCAACATGCTTTGTACAATTTCCCCCCTCCCCCCCACATCTTTTCTCCAAAGGAACGAAGGCAGCGTCCTTTGTCCATAAGGTAGATGTGTTTCCTCTAAGTTGAAGGAATGGTGGTCGATGAACTGCGATCAGTCCGAAGAGACCAAGAAGTGATCTATGTTCTCTCTAATAAGAAGCCAGTCAGACCAAATTGCATCAAGGTTTTCCTAAACCCATAAATAAACAAGGTTCATATAGCCTTTCTCCCTTATGGAGAAGGTCATATTAAAGTCACATCCATTTGGAGCATGGCTCCACAAAGCTCTAAGCGGAAATTCATGGTGATCTGATTCATTCACTGGAAACTCCCAACCGGGGTTGGACACGAAGAATAACTTCCTGTACCAAACCTTAACATGGGAGAAGTAAGACTCCAAGTGCACCACCCTATAACCCGTCCCTGAACAAAAACTACATTGGTTCCTATCCCGTTTTCGGATGTCGTGGGTGTAAACAAATTACTTAGCTGTAAGATCTGGATGCATATCACCCATAGGCTCTAAAGTCGACCGCCATGCCACACATCATGACAACAAGATTCTCCAAGCATTAGGAAGGAATTGGGATGGAGCTCAACCCAGACAGCCCAAGACATAGTGAACAGGGCCAAAAAAAGGGAGCCATAGCCCCATAAGAAACATATTGATATATAGAGCCACATGCTCTAAAAAACCCTCTAAATTGACTATACCGTGATGAGTGACAGGCGAAATCATGCCAATGGAGTCTAGAATCCCGTACAAGTATCTTGCTGAATCAAAGTCCGCCTGGGGAGTACTAGTAGACCAATAATGTCGCCAAACCCATCTAGAGTTGCAAGAATGTGTAGAGCGAGAGCCTTGACCACCAAAGCGAGAAGCATTACGAGGAGCCATCGAATACGAGAGGGGGCAGTGAGGGTTCCAAAAAAGCAAGAACAATCGCAAAAGGAAAGTGCAAGGTGAGACAAAAAAGTAGTGCATAGGGAAGAAGCATACGGGTTTAAAGGAGAATGGCAGCGATTGAGAAATGATGGCCTAAACCAAAGAGGAAGCTACACGTGTCAACTGTAGCGAAGGTAAGTTGCACAAATCCTGCAAAACTTGCTACGTGAAGGGACATGAAGAAAACAAATTGATGGGCGTTGCTCAATACAAGGAAACCAATCATGACAGGGGTGAGAAATGTTAGAACTCTCCGAGGCAACACGCTTAAAAAAGAAAAAAAAAGAAAAGGGAGGGATGGAAGAAAAGGAGAGATTGAGATTCCCATTGCACATGTGTGACAGGTATTCACGAGGTCACTGCTAGGCCCAATATTCACCTCATGAAATGAGTTGGACCTTCTAGTAAGAAATAATGTTAGATGAAGCCCATGGGCCTTGTTGCTGAACATAGGCTGGAAGTGCAACGGACACGCCATCACAAAAGCATTTTTTTGTGCATACATGCATGATGAAAGCATTTATAGTTAAGGTACAACCTTAATGGAAGGGTGGATGAAGAGGATATTATGTATTTCATCAAGATACCCACCTCACGAGTGGCATAATTCAAGGCCGGTGTGAATACTTACAGCTCGCGTAATAAAAGTAGAATTGTAAAGTCAAGTTAGAGGAAGGACCTTGCCAAGATGAGCCAACTAATCCCTAAAAATGCCAACTTAGTTAGAGAAAATATGTGCAAAAGGTAAGAGATGGCGGGCTTGGAGGACCTTTCCTCCCAAGGTTGAGAACTACCCATCAAGGAGAACCCTGCGGACCGATATGGCCACTCGGCCATGTCCCAGCAGAGTACGACCCATAAGAATCATCACCATCAAGATGGGCCGTCTCTATTAATTTGGTTAATGATTAAGTCAGATCGGGATGACCCCCCATACCCCATACCAGGAGAGGTTACCGCATTAAATGCACCGAAGCGCCCTCTCAAGGGACATGCCCATATGAGGCCATGATGGTCAAAGGTCCAGGAGTGTTACTACATTCAATACTGCGATGTGTCTCCTTAGAGGGTGTGCTGCAATCAGACTTCGAAGAGAAGGAAGGTCTACGCTGACCCTTGGGCAATACATAGGAAATAGGAGGAAAGCCTAAAAAGGTAATCTTTCATTTCTTTCAAAATATACATAGAGAAAATAACCGAATTTAGGCATTAGAGGCTCCTCCCCGCCTAAGTCCCAAGCCATTATTTTCTCTTTTGGATTGCAGATTGCAAGTAACGGTTGTAGGTGTGCGAAACACGTCTTCAACAATACCCATAGAGACATGTTTTAGAAAAATGATCCCTTAAGGTTTTAAGCTTTTATCCCAATTTGTGTACTTCAAGTTGGAGAAGGATAAGAGTTATGACATTAGACTAGGCAATGTTTTAGCCATATTTGCATTTTAGTTAAACTATTGAAAATCTATCTCACGTTCGTTGTATTAGCCATTGTCCTTTCTGTAAGAATACAATATTATTTTTTCATTATTTTTTATATTCAATTTTCAATGGTCATACTTTTTAGTGATAAATTACACTCAATTTTTTCTTTTAATTATGTAGTATATAAAATAAAAATACAAGAGAAAGTGAAATATTGATTTTATTTTTTTCCTGTATTTTATCTAGCATCTAGTTGAGATGTTGGAGTTCCTCTTGATCAAGAGTTTAGAAAGTGAAACCAAAAAACACAAAAGTTGAGGAAGATAACGAGAGAGGTGCTCAGAGAGAAAAGTAACAAAATCCGCCTACAACCTCAAGAAAATGGAAATAACGCTCGTAACCAAAGAGATAAAATAAGAATATTATATTATTTACCTAAGTTACACTTCTCAACAAATATGTTGAACCAGTATGGTTAAAGACAAGTGTACCTATTCAATACCTTTTCCAATATAAAAATGCAGTTAACTTAGGTGGTTTTTATGACTTGTTAAAATCGGGTCTAAGCATGATGGTATGATAAATGGCCAAATGCAAGCTAGGTGAATTTTTTATGTAATTAGGTTCGACCAAGAGAGGTTTGTGTACTAGATGTGAGATTTTGTAAATTCTAAGCCCATAAATGGCCTTAGATGAAATTTACATGAGGTCAGTAAATTTTAGTATGTTTTGGGGCCCGTTTATAATTTTCATAAGTTTAGGGGCTAATTTGCAATTTCCCAAATGTTAAGAGGTAATTTTACAAATTAAGTCTAAAGTTAGTAAGTTCTGTTTTTATGAGGATTAAGTGAGAATTTCTATCCTTAGAACGTTTCTCTTTTTAGCCTACGCTACGCTTACTTTACACATGGATCTCTGTAAGTTAGCTTCTAACTTATTTGTGGTAATTTTATGTATGTAAGGAGGTAAGGTTCATTAATTATATTCATGTTTTATTTATGCTTATTTAATTTCCTTATATTATGCCATGCCATTTTATTTTAAATATCTGATACTTGTATATATGTTACATGCCATGTCATAAGCATACAAGTATGTCACGAAGATATTTCCAAGTCATGCATAAGTTGGTTTATTTTATCACGACCCCAAATGTTAGGATGATGGATTA
This sequence comes from Juglans regia, assembly GCF_001411555.2. Lineage (NCBI taxonomy): Eukaryota > Viridiplantae > Streptophyta > Magnoliopsida > Fagales > Juglandaceae > Juglans > Juglans regia. The sequence goes on from NC_049905.1 coordinate 12,505,990, forward strand.
TCCTAGTTGAATTTCCATATCCACTCTAGAGTGATTAAAATGGAGTGGAATCTCCTGGAATTGAAAAAGTACCGTCAATTAGGATTCAAATGGGTTTGATTAAATTGGATTCCAAAGCAAAGTCAGGCACCCAACACGGTGGTGCCAAAAATATGCTATAAGTACAAGCTATGAAGATATAGTCACAGCTAGTGCAAGGACTTGTGGTGAGGTGGTGCAGTACCGGCAGGAGCACGGTTTGCTGGGAGCCATGGAGCGTCAATTATCAAGTAACCAAACATGTTTAAAAATGAATGTTTTATGCTCACACAAGCAAGCATGCCATGCACATGTTGAGTTATATGATGTCTCTATGTTATGTTTTCATAAGCAAGTCCATGTTCATCATGCATACATGTTATGTTTACTATCATACATGCTTATTTATACTATTGGTAGCTTATGAGCATACTTGCTTAGATTTGTAAAAATCTCACTGTGGTAGTCTCAACGACTATTCTCTCTAAAATGGTAGAAGCTGTAATAGAGACTGATGGAGCCAAACTGGACAAGGCTAAGAATGGTGTGGCCAAAGCCGATTGATACCGAGTTCATGAAGATAACTTAGGTGAATTTTTGGCCAACTAGAACATATGGTTATTCCAATTCCATTACTTTAAGAACATGAAGTAAACTATTTTTTTTGTAGTATTAAATACCCAACAAATGTTATAAATTTTTTTTCTTGCAGTGTGTATCTTACTCCTATTTGATGTCCTTTAAAGTTAAATAAAAATTTGAGATGATCTTAATCTTTTGAGGCATATGCGTAAACCTTTTATTGATCTAAGGAGTGATTGGATTGTCTAAAATTCTTATATGAACTCTAAAGCTTAGAATGAGAGACATATATAAATAGATATATATATATATATATATATATATATATATCTATACATAAAGTAAGCACCATAACATTATTTTATTTTGCAGTTGTGCATTTAATGTTGTGCAAAAAATTTACTTGGAAAACTATAAATATTGTGGTGTGCTGAGTCTATTTTTCTTTCTTTTTTGAATAAATGAGTCTATTTTTTCTTGCACTCTAGGTCCTAGATCAATTAAAAGATAACTGGTAACATGTACCTTGACATCTTATTTCGTTTGGTGTAGAGATATCGAATGGACTACTTAAGTAGTTTTTATTATTAAACTACTGTTACACTTTAATAACTAGAACTTATGACTGCTTATCGTCAATTATTCGTAATGATCTTTAGATACTTGTGAACACGTATGCCAAATATGTTTGCTTTGGTACATCAAGGAGTGAAATATTTTTAGATAAAAAATTTAGGTGTGTTGGGTGATCACATGTAGCATGATGGGAAGATGATTTATCAAGATCAATCTTAGATTTCTTGATTTGATTAAGGCTCCGTTTGGATAGTGAGATGAGATGAGGCATTTTTAAATTGAAAGTTGAACGTTGAATAAAATATTGTTAGAATATTATTTTTTAATATTATCATTGTTTTAAGATTTGAAAAAGTTGAATTGTTTATTATATTTTGTGTGAAAATTTAAAAAAGTTGTAATAATAAAATGAGATGAAACCGTTTCTATATCCAAATGGGGCCTAAGACGATGAAAATATCCTTTAAGTTTAATTTAATAGAATTGGATATTCAGAATCTCTAACCAAAGCAAAATAATAATTATTCATGACTAGAACATTCTAAAATATTCAATTGATTAAATTAAGGACTTGGGGATGAAAAGGTGATGAATTTAAAACGGTAGTTATATAGACTTAAATTTATCACGGATATTACTATGAAGGGATTATTTACCTATATATTACGAGTCACATAAAATATACAAAAATAAATAGAAAATGCTAATCTGTCCTATGATTTTATCCTCTCATTTTAACCGTTTGTATTAATAATTAAGAAATTAATTATTATTATTATTATTATTTTTAAAATTTGCACTAAGGGCCACGCAGCTATACACGCTCAGCGGCCCATTAGCAGCAGGGCCCAAAAGAAATATTAGTCGAATAAGTTGAAAGTAATGGTAACTTAAAGAGGATTGCTATAGCCACAAAGAGATTATATAAAAATAATCATACAAACTGACGTAGTTTTATGTGATCCATTAGATCTACTTTATAATAAAAGTAATTTTACAATCTGACAAACCACGTAAAACCACATCAATTTGTAAAATTATTTTTATGTAATTCATTTGTAACTAAATCATTTCTCTAACTTAAAATATATCATGAGAAGACGGTTTATTTTGAGCTAATAAGAGCTAGTTTAGTTTCCCTTTTGGTTACTCTGTAGCTATCGTATAGGGTGGTATTTGAGTCAAATGTTGATCAAAGCCCAAAATCCATTGAAGGACTTGGGTGGGCCGGAGTTTGAAGCCCATTAGATAAATTTTGATTTAATTAATCTCCAATTAGTTCTATTCCTTGATTTGGTGTTGCCGAAATGTGGTGAGAAGTTTCTGGTGGTAGGCCAAGGTAGATTTCGGATACCGTGGAGTTTTTGTACTTCGTGAGAAGTATAGATTAGGCCAAGTTTGGAAGTTTTATTTTACTATTATCCTATTGCAAAATAATCCGAAAGTGTTACGTATTACTGCTTGGTTGTTATGCTTTTTAATGTCGTATCCAAACTATTATTGTAACAGTCCAAGGAATTTCCAAGCTACATCTACGTCTATATTATAAAAAATTAGTTAATGATATAATTGGAATCCGATTAGAACTATTATAAATAGAAGAAATTTATTTTTTAAATAATGTGAAATCTCCTATACCCCTTGCCCAAATCACTTGGTATGGGATATCACAATTAATCTTTATCAAGTACACTCTTTCACTCTAACTATGGCATTTAAAATAAACAAGTCAAGGAGATGACAATGTATCTTGATGGTCAAGGAACGTGAAAAATCTTTATCGTCAATTTTAACGATGTAAGATTTAAAATGTGGTAATTTTAAATCTTATTATTATATTTTTTTTTAATTTTCATACAAAATATAATAAAAAATTCAACCATTTCAAATCTCAAAATAATAATAATATTAAAAAATATTATTCTAACAATATTTTATCATCTCAACTCAACTCAACATCCAAACGCAACCTTAAAAGAACATTTTGAATAAGACTGTTCAACTGGGCAGGGTTTTTTCCCGGCCCGGTCCGGAACCCGGAAAACCAGGTTCCGGTTCCGAGTTCCGACCTAGATCAAATCTGGGCTGAAACTCGGGTTGAAAAATCCGGACCTTTTCGGCCCAAATAAAGGTTACAAACCCGGTACCTGGGTCTTTTTACACTAAGGAAAACCCCCCGAATCTGTCTCTCTCTCTCTCTCTCTCTCTCTCTCTCTATACGCTTGCAAGAAAGTAAAACCCTAAGTCCGTGCCTCCTTGCCGTGACCCCATTGTCGCCGCCGCCTCTTCTTCACTGCATCTTCGTCGCCGCATTAGATTTCTATCTCTATCTATTCGTGAGTAAAACTCTATGTCTGTGAGTCTGCTCTCTCTCTCTCTCTCTCTCTCTCTCTCCCTCTCCCTCTCTCTATCTCTATCTCTATCTCTATCTCCCTCTCTCTCTCTCTCTCCATTGGATTTCTTGGTTTGGCTTTCCAAGAGAGAAAAGTATTGAACAGATTTGGATTTGGGTTTGGATTTCTGGGTTTCTTTGTGATCTGATCTGGGTTTGGGTTGAAAATTATTTGATATGATCTGATCTGGGTTTAAATTGTTCAAAAGGTTCTCAAATATAATTCAAAGCTTTAGATTAGGCAGTTTTGTAAGTGACAATACCTCATCAGCATGCAGTTTCCTCAATTGAAGAATCTATTCATAGGCTTCATTCATTCTTTTGTGTGCTAGTGTCAATTGCTTCTGCAAGTATTTCACATTTTTTTCTATTTTCTTCAATTCTCTCTCAACAGGCTTTGCACTAGCCCTTAGTGGTAATACTATTTCTTTCCTTATTCCAGCTTATCTAATTCCGTAGCAATAAGCTGTAATTAGGAAAAATGACTTGTTTTCTCAATAGGTGTATGCTGTTTGTGTTGGGTTAATCCAATACTAGAAAATAAATGAAAATTAAATTTCCCAAGAGATATTGAGAAAACATTGAATTGCACAAGTCTAACCAGTGTTCTGCAAGCCTGCAGCAATACCCTTCATGGTCAAGATGAGGGTATCCTCAAGACCAGGGGCATAGTCACTTGTTGGGTTCAGCTTCACAAGTTCATCAGAAAACTATGTTCATAGCAATTTATATTTTGTAATTAGTAAAAATTTTGTTTTTTCAAGTTCTCTAGTTTCTCATGATGTGCAGATGCAATTAGTAAACACTTTAAGGACACAAAAGTAGCTGAATAGATGGCAGTTTCAAACTTTCAATTAAAGCATTTTGTAATTTTCATATATTATAATTGTGTTTTGTAATGTAATGTAATTTAATTTAACATTTTTAATGTTTTTAGTATCATCTGTTTGAACACTCTTAATTTTGAATGTCATTTCACATATTTCATTAAAAAAAAAAAGCATTATAAGTGGTCATTAAAATTGGTTAGAGTCTATTTCTTTTGTTTCCACTAACTAAAAAATTGCAAACTGTTTTTTTTAATATTATTTGCCCCATCTCCATTATATTGAAAGTCATATTTATTTTCAATCCATTATAGAAAAACATGTTTTGGCATAAGTTCTCAACTTCCATCCTCCAAAAAGATAAACAAAAATAAAATATTAAACAGCACATGAATTCTTTATAACTAAATGCTCACCCCTAAACCCGCATAAATATCTCTTATACATGCAATGTATGCCAAACCAGTTTCTTCCCTTGCGCAGCCATGACTTTATGGCGATCATTGATGGATCTGAAGCCTGCCCACCTAAGTTCTTGAGTGCAAAACAAGGGCAAACCACCGCTCTTGTGAACCCAAAATTTGGTATCTGGCATAACAAAGATCTATACTTGTTGAGTTGGCTGAATTCAACTCTCTTAGACAGTGTTTTGTCCTCTGCTTTTGGACTTAACACATCAAGGCAAGTTTGAGATCATTTAGCATCTCTGTTTGCCATAACACTCACGTTCTCTTGTTAGCCACTTGAAGAGACAATTGCAAACTCTTCATCAAGGGTCACAAAACTGAACTGATTATATACAGTGCGCCAATACCATTTCAGAGCAACTTGCAACCGTTGGCAAACTTGTGGAGGATGATGACTTAATATTTTATATCATCAACGTTTTAAGCTACAGGTTTCACTCTTTTATAACTTCATATTCCTTTGCATCTTTTGACACCTGTTTTGCATTTCCTGATTTTCAATGTGAACTGTTAAACTATATATGAACTAATGATCTCCAACCATAAGCAAGTTAATGATGCAGAACCTAGCAGTTTCGCCCTCTACTCACAAGAGCCCAACTATAATGGCTCACAAGAGCCCAACTATAATGGCTCCAAGTTTAAGAAACCTCCATGGTCTTCAAGGAACCAGCAGCAGTCCAAGCCTAAGCAATATTAACATAGTTCCTCTCCTCTTAAGGTTCTCGATCCTCTCAAAACGCTGGTGGACAATCCTTTGTGACCAACAAGGATCCTTGCCAAATTTTTGGCAAAAATGGATACCAAGCCTTACACTGTTTTAATAGAATTGACCTTGCTTATCAAAGATACCACCCTCCTTCACAACTAGCTTCCATGGCTGCCAATACCAACACCAAACTAGAAGAACAAACATGGCTTGTTGATAATGGAGCTAATCAACACATCACAGCTGATATGGAAAATCTTGTGATCAATGAACCTTATACAATCACAGTCAGGAATGAGTTTGGTATGTCCATTACTCACACTGGTTCTTCCTTTTTTAAGACTCCCTCTTGCACACTTGCAATTAAAGATGTTTTGAGATGTCCCACTGCATCTGCTAACCTTTTGTCTATAAACAAATCCTGTCATGATAATAATTGTAATAGCCCAGCAGAAATTCAGTGGATGAATTTATTTGGGCTTTAGGAATATCGTGATAAACTCGAAAATGTCATATGAATCGAGCAATCGCTTGAGTTTTAGTCTGTTATCTTATTAGTTCTTACCCACTTTGGTGACAAAAAAACGATTTTATTTATTTGAAGTACTTAAGAGTATAGGAATGAGAAATAGTTTACGCCATTAGTCACATATGAATATTTATTTCACGGCGCAATAAAACGATTTTCGTTTTCTGGATGATAACTGTTCAAAAATGTATTTTGGCTTATTTGAGGAACTTACGAGTCAAAATTCGCGAAATTGCACTTCTATTCTATAGGATTATTTAGGGTTTTATGGTGCAAAGTTATTTTCACCATTTTCAGAGTGAATAGTAACATCAGTGATAGCACGCAGTCTAGTTGTTCGATGTGGGTTGTCCAAATTAGTCTAGAGAACCTTTATTTAGACACATGTCAATATCTTAGCCACACTTGATGAATAGTATAGGGCACTTGGCACCAAAGGAACCATGAGATGGAAATGTGAAGGAAATGAAGAAAAATCAAGCATTGTGATCATGCATCCTAAGTCAAACACTATTCCATCCAACTATTCATTTTTGTGCCAAACTAAAGATGGTTTCAACCCTAGTGAAATCTCAAATATTTGAAGTCCAATTCAAACCCCAAAACCTCGGTGAAACTTGAAACCCAAAACAGTTACCTTAAACCCTAAATGTGGCTGGTTTTAGCTTAGTGTTTAATCACTTGAATAAATCACTTCCACATGTAATTAACTATTCAAATTCATCTCATTACACCCTTATCCATTCTTTTATACCATAGTATTTTCTAGGGGTGGGCAGTAGGGCCCCGCCCCCGCTGCCCCGCATAGAGATGGCCTAGCAGGGGCGGGGGGCAGGATGACCCCAGCGGGGCCCTGCCCTGCCCTGCCCCGGCCCTCGCCCCCGCTCCACATATAAAAAATTTATTTATTTATATATATATAAATAAATATATTGTATATAGATATATACAATTTATTAAAGACTTCAAATTATATTCAAGTCATTGGATTGCCTTGGCCTCCTAGGCCAACCTTTATATAGGAGGCCAAGGCAATACAATAGTCATCTTTAAGCAATGTGAGATTTACTACTAAGTCTCACATTGTTTAAGGATGACTATTATATTGCCTTGGCCTCCTATATAAAGGTTGGTATAGGATACCAAATCAATCCAAACTCTAACTCAAGTGAGTTTAAGTTTTTTTTATATTTATAAATTTTAATTTATTATTTAGATTATATTATAATTTGGGTCTAAAAAAATATTTTTAGACCAAAATTTTTTTTAAACACAATATGGTGCCTAGGTAAGGGGCGGGGCGGATGAGATTTTTTCCCCCGCCCCCCGGCACCTAGGCGGTGGCCGGGGGAAATACCCCCAAACCCCGCATGGTGGGGGCGGGGTGCGGGGGAGGGGGAGGGTACCCCCCGCCTCGCACCATGCGGGTATTAGGCATGCGGGGGCGGGGTGCGGGGGAGGGTACCCCCCGCCTCGCACCATGCGGGTATTAGGGGTGTAACTGGTCCGGTCCGGTCCGGTTTTGGATAAAATCTAGGACCAAACCAGTATGTACTAGTTTTGTATTTTTTAAAACCGATTACGCACCGGTTACCCTCCTAAACCGGTACTTCCGGTTTCCGGTCCGGTCCGGTCCGATTTTTCGGTTTTTTTAAAATGTAAATTTCACAATTTTTCATTAAAAATTTGTTTATAAAAAAAAATTAATTTAAAAAAAACTGTTTTATACTTTTATTAATATATTAGACTATTGGTATAGTTATAAGTTATATATTAGTATTAGTTATAAACTTTTAGTGATTTAGTATTAACATTTTATGTAATAATTTATAAATTATAATAAGAAATTATTTCATATATGAATATATATGTTATATATAAAATTTCACATAAAAATTTATAATTATACATTATATATAAACCTTATATATATTAATATTTAATATATATATAAAATATTTTGTATAAAACTTATATATAAAAATATTATTTTTTATTTTTTTTAATCAACCGGTCCGGTCCGGTCCGGTCCAAAAAATCCCGGAACCGGCTGGTTTTTACGTTTTAAAAACCGGTTCCGGACCAGACCGGTTTAAAACCGGTAAAACCGGTCCGGTTCGGTCAGGTCCGGTCCGGTTTTCCGATTTGAATTTACACCCCTAGCGGATATCATCCCTAGTATTTTCAATGGGCCAATAAAAATTGTATTTGGGCTTGTTAGAAACCGAAACCACAAACCAAGCCCTATTGAAACCCCAAGTGAGGCCCAATCAGTTTTGGCCCATTTAAAAGCTCCACCTATGCAAGGATTATTGAGAAAGTTTCTCCACTACCATGAGTGTACTTTCACTACCCAAGTCAACCCAAAATAGTGGTTGATGGGAGGGCAATCAACCACCTCACCACCACCCCATCACACAGTAGCTCGAAGGCTGAAAACTATTTGTTGTAATCCATAGTTTTGCCCATGGTTTTAACTGACACAACACATCACCAAATGGTCACTCTAACATCACCTCTCATCCCTCCAGCAGTATATGGGTCTTCCATGGTTTGTCCCTTGGGGTTTTGTCACTTTTGATTCACTTTCTTGAAGAGAACTTAAGGAGAAACTTTAGAAAATGTTTCTATGCTTTCTAGCTTGAATTAGTCAAAGCCTTTTAAGTAGATTCACACAAACCTCTATTCACTGAGTCTAGTTTCTATTGGTATATTGTTTGTGATTTTTCGTGGACATTTGTTTGGTGAACAGTCTGTTTAATCATACAAAGGTCATATTAGGCGATAATCTGGACAATGTGTGATTCTATGGTATTTTTTTTGAAGTTCTTGGCAAGATCTTGGTCCGAGTTTTTTATGGTTTAAATTTAACAAGTTTAAATGCAAGTTTGATGTGGATTTGTAACATGTTGAAAGTTTTTAATAGGAGTTTTGTATGAATCTAGAAAGTTGGATACTGTAGCTGCAAAAATAGTTTCTGTTTGAAGAAACCTTGGATCTTTTGTTATGAAAGCTTGCTTCTATGGTCTTAATATTTACATATGTTGGGCGTTCTTAGAGTTGATTTGAAGAAGGATAGATGAAGAACATCAAAAGTTGTTTTTTGATGTAAAAAAAAAAAAAAAATGATATTTTGGCATGAAGGAAATTTTGATTTTTATGATACTTATTTTATTAATGTCCTAGCATGATATTAAAGCATAGGATATGATTTTTTTATGTTGCATGATTCGGTTTTTGCACGAAAGTTTGAGTTTGAAAGAATTGCAAGAAAAATCAAGGATTTTAGCATTTGTATGTTTCGGCCTATGATTGGTTCTTATAGCTATATTGTATTTAAATTTTTTCTAATTAGATATTTGAATTTAGGATAAAATTTACATGGTAAGTTTTGGAGTTAAGATACGAAACCCTTAAATTAGGGGCAAATTGGTCATTTCTCACATATAGAGGGGTAACATGGTAATTTTCCATGAGTTAGTGATTTTATATTTCTAAATATGTTAGTGAGTAGTTTCTAACATTTAGAAATATCTCATTATAGTTTTCGTTATTTCATTCTTTATTAGGTTATGCTACAATTGTTGTAAGTTAGCCTCTAATTTATTCTTAGGATATTTGTGTATATATGGTGGTAAGGAACCATCATTCATATTGGTTAGGTTTGATATATATATACATGTAAAGGTACGTCATGTCATGTTTTATTTCAAGTATGAAACTTTCTATTACATGTTATATGATGTCATTCCATGTTTAACAGTTGCACGCCATGTTATGTCATGCTGTTAGTCATACTTACATGTCACATGATGCCATTTGTCATTTTCCAATCATGTCACGAGTTTGGAGTTCATCATGAAAAACAATATTTTCCAGTCAATTGAGTCTTTTACATTTATCACGACCTTAAGTCCTAGGATGGGGGCAATATCCTAGTGGAAATCCATTGTAGTGTTTAAATTGGTGTGAAATTTTCTAGGTTGATAAAGTATTGTCAACAGGTTTTGAATGAGGCCTATGTAACTAGTCTCCAGAGGGAAGTTAGGCACCAACACTAATGGTGCCAACCACAGTTCATGTCCATGTTATACACACTCGAGCAGATGTAAATACCTGTTACGGAATGCGTACATTACGTACTCACAGTAGGTGCAAACAACAGTGGTGTGATGCATATGTTAACGTACTCACAGCTGGTACAGATACATGTGATGTGATGCCATATTGGCAAGGGCCACGCTCAAGGGGACTTGTGTAGCATCCACATGTCATCTCTAATTAATTGTTTATTTATGAACAAGATTCCAAGTTCATGTGCAAGTTCAGGTTCAAGTCTCAATTTCATTTTCAATTTTCATGTCACATTATTTCACATACAATTCAAGTTCAGTCAATTTAGTTCAATTCATGTCAAGTCCAGTTATGTCAGCACATGTCATGTTGTCTGTCAAGTCACGTCAAATTTATTCATGTTCACATTAGCATTCATGTTCTTACTGTCATGCATACATTCTTACACTGTAAGTTTAAGTTAATTGTTAACTTACTGAAATTTGTAATAAAATTTCACTTCGTAGTCCCAACTACCATACCCCCAGAATGGTAGATCATGTGTCAGGATAAGGAGATGTGACAGAGGGTCGACTAGGCAGCAAGGCAACGACGTGGAGGTTATCGCTTCGATGCTCCATTTTAACGATAGGTTTTTGGCTACCTTGGCCAAGTTGCGCGAGCTACTCGATGAGATGACCTATTAGTTATATTAGTCTTTGCATGTACTTAAGGAGCGCTATCTCTAGTACTCTTGATGTTATAGAACTTTTGGACATACATTGTAACTTTTGGTTGTCAATTATTGTATATTATGAAGCTTGTATATGCTAATTTAGGATATGTTATATCTTATGCATAGTATTGCTCAAGAAAAAAAAATTATCTGCTGTGAATATTACATATTGTTAGATGCATTATATCTTTATTTGTCATGAACGGTGATAGGTAACCTTGTGTTGCAGGTTCCGACGCTCTAGAATTTGTCACATCCTCAACGGAATCTGGCGGCATGACAATAATTGTTGGTTTATATTAACCTCCAACTTTTTCTGTTGTGAAGGATAATCATACTAGGCGGATTCCTTTACAAGGGTCAAGTAGAGATGGCTTGTACCCCATCAAATTTCGACTCCAAATCAATAAAACTAGATCTTACATAGCTTTCCTAGGCATTCTCAATCCTCCATTTGGCACTTCCGTTTAGGCTACCCCTCAGTTCAAGTTCTTAAATTGTTAAAGAATAATTCTCATCTTCCAATAAAAGTTTCACTTGACAATGGTTTTGTTTGTGTATCATGCCGAATGGCCAAAAGTAAATGTCTCCAATTTCCATCTTCGACTTGAGTCACTAAAGTTTCCCTTGAATTGGTCCATTCTAATTTATGGATATCCTCTGTTGTTTCCTTGAATGGTTATAGATATTATGTTATCTTTATTGATGACTACACTCGGTTCTCTTGGATTTATCCCTTGCATAAAAGATAAGATACCTTCTCTTGTTTTGTTAAATTTAAATGGATTGTTGAAAACTACTTGAAAAACAAAATCAAATCATTTCAAATTGATGGTGGTGGAGAGTTTCTTTCCAATAGTTTTTGAGAATTTTTTGAAACAAAGGGTATCTTACGTAGAGTCTCTTGCCCATATATTCAACAAAATGGTCTTGCTAAAAGAAAACACATGCACCTTGTTGAAACTGGACTCACTTTGCTTGCTCACTCCAATGCATTTTTACATGGCACTCTAGAAAAGAAAGTATTTATGGAGCAACCACTTGGATTCATAGTTACTCAATTTCCAGACTTTGTTTGTGTGACGCCCCCAAATTCCTCTGGGGATCGGACGGACATTTGAAGCATCAAGACATGCAACACAAGGTTACCTGCCCCCCCTGCGTTCATGACATATAAGATGCAATATTCCTAAAATGCATCTAGCATTATGCAATATTTGCAGCGGATAATTTTTTTCTTTAGCAATACTATGCACTAAACCAAAATATCCCAAATACTTAAAACATACTTCATACATAATGACGTACTAAACAACTGAGATCACAACACTAGTCCAAAATGATTGTGATCAAAAGAGTGTTGGAGATTGAACGCCACAAATACAAGTAGTAATGAGGGAACTACTGTACTACCATCTACGTCACACCATCGCTTAGTCGATCATTTCCAGTTGGTCGATTCCCGATTTTCCTTCAAATCCTGTAATAAGATCTACCATTCGGGGGGAATGGTAGTTGGGACTACCACAGTGAGATTTGATTACAAATCTTAGTAAGTTAACAAAAAACTTTCACACAAGTTAATGATGCATGCATGGCAGTAAAAGCATGAATGCACAATCAAAGTCAATAGTAAACATAACATTTCCTGGCATAACATGACATGAAATAATAAGCATAACATAACTTGACATAACATGGCATGAGCTGACATAATTTGAACTGAAACTGAAACTTAGCTTGACGTGACATGACATGTACGTGAACTTAAAACATAACATGGACTTGAAACATAGCATGAGCGTGACCTTAAAACATAACATGGACTTGAAACATAGCATGATCGTGAACATGCATAATTTGAACATGAACTTGAACATAATATGAACCTGAGCATTACATAACATAAATGTGAACTTGGAACATAACGTGAACGTGAACATAACATAACATAACATGAACTTGAAACATATTCTTGTCTCATGGGGTCACCATGATAGAGTAGTCTTATCTCATGGGGTTACCATGATTGCTTAATCTTATCTTATGGGATTACCATGATTGCTTGAACTTAAACTTGAACATAACATAACGTGAACTTGAAACATGACTTTAATGTGAAACACATGAATTTGAAATCTTATTCAGTAGACTTAATTAATAAAGTGACCATACGGGTGCTACACAGGTTCCTTTGAGCCTTGTGTCCATGCCGATTACCACATCACATCACATGTGTCTATACCAACTGTGAGTGCGTTAATATGTACTCCACAATTGTTGTGGCCCCACGTATTCTACGTGTCACAATTGCTGTGTCTCATGTAGTGTATGCTCCACAGTTGTTGTGGCCCCATGACTTATTTATTTGTGCCACACTTGCTGTGGAAACACGTAACATAAAGTGTGGCTCTATCGGCGTTAGTGTCTGGCGCGCTCTGGTGACCAGTTAATTAGGCCCCATTTGCAACCTGTTGACTGTACTTCGTCAACCAAGGTTATTTCACACCTATTTAGACACTCCAGCATGAACAAAGGAGTTCCACTAGAATATTACTCTATCCTAGCGCTTAGGGTCGTGATTGATATGAATAACTTAATTGCCATACATGACATTTCGTAACGTGACGTGCCATGAACATGACATAAAAGATAGAAGTTCTGACATAGCATAACGTGACATGATCGTAAGACGACAGACATGACATACTTTGAGACATAAATATAACAGACAACATTTCATAACATGGCATACATATATGAACAGACAACATTTCATAACATGGCGTAATATATGACAGTGAATATTATGTGACTTGAAATACATGTAACATATGGCATACTTAACTTAACATGACATACTTGCAATGTATAGTAATACGTGACAAAATATCCTGTGTAACAGATGAATAATTTATGACAAAATAAATTCTGTGTAACAGATAAATATGTAATGACTTGACACGGTACATATGATAACATGCATACATACACTTTAGTTCCCTTACTTATCACTCATATACATTAAACTGATAGTAAGTTAAAAGCTAACTTACCTCGTCTTCGCGCTTCTAGACAAAACTCAAGTGTGATCACGAGAAACTGAAAGTCGTGATTTCTACATATTAGAACTTAATCCCTAACAATTAGGAATATGGAAAAATATCAACTTAGAGTAAAATTACCATTTTACCCTCTACATGTTGAAAAATGACCATTTTACCCCTAACTTAAGGATTTTGCATCCTAACTCCAAAAATCACCAAAATCTACATACCTTATGTAAATTTTGTCCTAAGCTCAAATATCAACTCAAAAAATTTTAAAACTAAACACAACATTTAAAACTCTATAGGGCCGAAACTTACAAAGGCTATTTCCTTTGATTTTTTTGTTGTAATTCTTTCAAATTTCAAAACTCAAGGTTAAACCAAAATTTTTCTTCTACTATACTCATAATATATTCTTAAGAATAATCATGTTTTGAATCATGAACAAAAGTCATCAAAATCACTAAAACCATACTTGAACTTTTTGGTTTCTCTTCTAAGTTCAAAACAGATTTTTGTTTCTAACTTGTTTTGATCAACCTCTTGATCCATGACTTATATAGATGTGATCTTCAAACCAAAACATCACATGGTTTAAAAGTGTCCTAAAAGAGATCCAAGCTTCAAACTCAAGATCACATGGTTAAACATCAACCAAAACTTAAATTTAGCCAAGAACATCATCACTTTGGCCTAACCGAATGTCTCAGTGCATAAAATTTCATATCTTCCAAAATAATATCAAATATTTTCAAAATAACATTCTAACATGTATATAAGAGGTTTAGGATCTTCCAATAAAAATATCAAAGCCATTGGAATAAGATTAAACCATAAAAGATTTAAACTTTCTCAAAATAGAAACTGTTTTTCCTTTTCCAGTTTCTAAGTTTCTAGATCTAAGAAAATATTTCACCAAAACTTTTAATAATTCAAAAAATCCTCAACCAATAATCATATACACATGTTAACAAAGTACTCTATAAAAATTTCAGACCAAGATCTATTCATTAGCTTGGTCAAAAACTCCAAAATATAACACACTCTCCAGTTTATCGCCTAGAATGACCTTTCTGGGGTCTAAACAACTTTTGACTAATCAAATTATCTACAAATGGAATGAATAAGGTATCCACATAAACTAGACTCCAAACTAAACAACTTTCACGAAGGAAAATGTGCGAGAAAGCACTTACAAAAGCTTCGAAATAGGCATTCAAAAGAGGTAAGAAAAACTATCCGAGAGTGTCTTTTGTGTTCTATGAAGGAAAAGTGTAAAGGAGAGTTGTTTTTCGTGGGAAGTAGATTGGAGAGCCTCTTAAAAAAGTTATGGAAAGTGATAGGACTGAAATGAAGCTTGAGTGTTGCCCTTTTCTTCTCATAAAAATCAGTCCATGATCTTTTCTCAAGGTGGAGTGTAAGAGTGAAAGAGTGAGGTGGCCCTTTGGCTTTGTATTTCAAGAACCTTCTAAACCCTTCTTTGTAAAGATCTGGCCGGCCGAGTGGGGCTGCAAAACTTAGCCATGAAGCAATGCTAATGGTGACCAATTTCGGGGGCCTTAATGGGCCTAAACCTAATAGGCCTAAATTTTGGGGTTTTAAGAGGGTTTGGGTTGCTATCAAGCCCATATCCAATATCACTTGGCTCAATCAATTTTTCAAGATTGAGAAGGTTGGATAATGATGTTCTAACACATATTTGAAGGATTAATAGCATGTGGAAGTGATTTAATCAAGTGATTAAACACAATGCTAGAAATCGGATTAGAAAGGGTTTAGAAGCCAACTTTAGGGTTTGGGAAACCGTTTAGGGTTTTGGTTTCAACAAAAATTTTGGGCTTTCAATTGGATTCCCACCATTTAGAGTTTCGCTAGGATTGAAACCCTCTTTGGTCTGGTAAAATTTGGTTGATTAGATGAAACAGAATTTTGCTTAAGTGGCATGATCTAACACCTTGATTTCCTTCAAATCCATCAAATGCTCCTCATGGTGCCAAGTGTCTAATATTATTCAATAAGCGTGGCTAAGATCTTGCCAAGTGTCCAAATAAAACTTCTCTAATCTAATTTGGACATTCCATACTGTAATTTTGAAACACTGTTATTGGTGCGCTTATCGAGGTTACTATTTACTTCAAAAAAGTGAATCATAAAATTAGCACTAAAAATTCCTAAATATTCATATTAACCTACTGTGAAAATTGTTTACCGAAATTCAACCTGAAAGTGCCCTTAAAAATAACTTCATAGTTTCGAACAACCGTTTCGTCCGAAAATATGAAAATAAACTTATTGCGCCATAAAATCCTAAATAATCAACTGAGTCTAATGGTGTAGACCGTAACACATTCTGAAACTTCTAATTATCTCAAATAAATAAAACTCATATTTCTAGCACTATAGTGAGTGATAACACTAACTATGTTGACAGACTAAAACTTATGCGATTGATCGATTCGTAAAAACTCATGGAGTTTTCACGAGATTCCTAAAGTCAATAGAAATTCCATCAATAAATTTATAGCGGGCTGTTACAGTTTGTCACCTCCACAAGGTCGTTTACGACCTTAAACAGGCTGCTAGAGTCTAGTTTACCAAGCTGTCTAATTGTCTTTTACACTTGGGTTTCATAGAGTCAAAGGTGTACTACTCTTTGTTTACCTTTCATCAAGGTGATATTCACATCTACATACTTATCTATGTGGATGATATCTCATCACAAGGGTCACCTTAAGTTTGAGATAATTTGACTCGTGAGGATAAAAGGGTGGAGCATGGCTTAGCACCAAGTATTCTTGACCTTCTACACATTCTAGACTTGTGTAAAAGGTCAACAATGTACTTGATTTGAGACAAATAAAGACCAGAAGAATTTTATGCCACCTGGATTCCCAAAAATTAGTGAGACAACCCAAGATCTTTGAGAGCAAAGTTGGCTTGTAGAGATTGAATGAGCCAAGAAATAAATGAAGGATGAGCCCTTGGGATGATCCTACTCTGTATAGAGAGGTTGTTGGTGCATTACATTATTGCACACTTTCTTGGCTGGGCATTGCATTAGCTATTAATCAACTATGCCAATTCATGCATGCTCCTCTTACCACATACTAAGTGACTGCTCAACGTGTACTACCCTATCTCAAGGGAAATTTGCATTATGGAATTTTCTTTGGACTTGGTTCTTTGCATTTTAATGGTTTTTGGGATGCTGACTAGGTTGGAAGTATAGACATTCTACAATAGGCTATGTAGTGTTTCTTGGCCCTTGTTTGGTGTCGTTGAGTGCCAAGAAGCAATTTGTAGTCTTTCGGTCCAGCACTGAATCCGAGTGTTGATCAACGACCCTTCTCACTCCTAAGCTATATTGGCTATGCATGCTATTATGGGACCTCCATGTTCATTTGTCTTCAGCTCCTACTCTCTAGAGTGACAATGTAGGAGCTCTTTCTCTTGCCTCTAATCCCTATTTTCCATGCTCGCAAAAAACATATAGAGGTGGACTATCATTTCATAAGGAAAAAGATCACTTGAAAGAACAATTTGATCAATCACATCTAAACTCAATCTCAGCTGGCAAACATCTTAACCAAAGTATGCAATGATGTATGGGCTGTTCACCCAAATTCAGATTTCAATAATTATACCCGAATTTGCATCCGGGTTCATTATGCGGTTCAGATACTCACATGCGTTAGCCCGATTATAACCTAGGCGGGTACCCGACCATATCCGGTTATAAAAGTCTGGATATCCAGTTACCCAGGTTGTGATTTGTTAAAAACTTAATTTTAAAAAAATCTTTTCAAAGATCAAAATGACGTCATTTCATCTATAAGTCAAATTTTTATTTTTAAATGTCAAATTTTGTAACGTGTACCAAGAATTAACCCAATACCCGCATTTCATAACCTTATTCGTATCTAAGTAGAGGCTGGTAGGAAAGGAAGACACCCACCCAGGTAAAACCTTGGTGGATAGCCACCCAAATCTACCTAGCTTTCCGAGTTCTAGATCAGACTTAATTGATATGTCCACTAGAGCTCGATGGACCTAGGTCCATACCTTTATCAATTGCCGTGTTTTTCCTTGTAGTTGCCCATCGGCTCTGCTGTCCTTAATGTAAAAATGTTCCCTTAACATTACTCTTGTTTTGAACTTCTTGTACGTCCATCTAGCCAACAGGCCGCTCCTAAAGCCTTAATGTAAAAATGTTCTCCTAACTTGGATGTTGCAAATATTCCTAATAGTTCACCAATATCCCTCCACTTTCATTTTTCATTTTTAGCCTTTTATTGTTTTTAAAAAAGAAGAAGTTATTTAGCTGCATGTATCAATTATTTTTTGATTCAATGAATTTCTTTTGTTTACTCTTGTTCTAGTTCATGTACACAAAACTTATTTGGTGGCAAGACAGTCAAATAAGATTAAACATGGACAAGGTTCCTTCCCATATCTCTAGATCCTCCTTTTGTAGTTAGAATTTTGATTGTTTAGCTACAACATAGTTGAGTACTAATGATCCGAGCTAGCCAAGGATTGGTAACACCTCCACTCAGTCTCTCAGTTGTAAACATATGGTCCAATGAACTATTAGTCCTTGTGAATTTTGGTCCCTGAGATCTAAAAATCCCTCAAACCATAGTCCTCCAACACGCCCCCTCCCCCCCAACGGAAACTCCTCTATCCACCTCAACATTCATGGTTGTTGATCGCTTTGGCATCTACGTCTCAGTATATACTCCAGCCATCCTTCTTTATGTGTTTTTTAATTGCCATTGAAGCATGTAAACCATAGAATCATAAGCTCTCCTTTCCTTGTCACCTTGAAATGTATATATCTAAAAAACAAGCAAGTAAGATTGATACCTAATCCATGACGCTAGAAAAGCACTAGGCCATCACTGCTTCTCACACTGTCCCATATGACCATATTATCAAAACCAAGCCATTGTTTTTATTCCCTAACTCTATTTTTCAGCATTTTCAAATCCATCGAGAGAATGTTTACTCTTGGCAGATGAACATTTCTCATGTTGTTTTGTCAAAATTTAGTAAACATTATTAATTGTTGGCTTCAAAGTCTTTGCTCTCTGAAATTACCCAAGTACCCCTATAACGCAGCGGAAATATTCACCAATTCATTCAACAAATTGGTTAGTCTTCAAGCATGCAATTAATTTAATAATTAAAAAATAACATAAAATAAATAAAGTTCCCGCAAGTGAAAAGGAAATAATATCATGAATAAGTCCTGAGCATGTACTCGTGTGGGGTTAAAACACTTAAGTCGCTTAAGTGATTATTGCCGTGCATGGGTTACTCGATAGAGTCCCCCTGTGGCTTAGAAGCAAAACAGAGACCCACTATTGAGACTTATACATCCAATGTAAAAAGAGCACCCAACATTGACCCATACCTCAATATATTTTATATTTTCATATTTATTATATATAAACCAAAATAAATAAAAGATGATAAAAGCATTTAACAAAAAATTTTATTTTTATATATATAAGCAATGGGGCAAGTAACATGCCTACATGCATCTTAGTTTAAAACATAGTGTCACTCACAAAAAAAAAAAAAAATCAATAGAGTTCACCCTTTTATTTGCAATAATCACCATGGATGTTCATACGTCATAAGATCATCAATGTCAAAATTCATATGAGTGTGTGAGTGAGCAAACTTATATAGAAAAGTAACTCTTTATTTCTTTTTCCTTTCAATATATTTTTGATAATATTATTCATGAGTATTTTCTTCTTATAGATGCTCCCAAGAGATTGTCACTCACCTAAAAAGTCAAACTTTATGCTAGGGCCTAAATACATGAGTATCTCCTCCAAACACTATTTTGCACAACCTCTTTCATGTCCATTTTTGTTGCTCAAATTGTTCTACAATAATTTGAGCCACGATTCTTTCTATAAGGACTTTAAAGGATAAATTTGTGTATGGTGTTTGTCTTTTTCCGCAATGATATAACACCGATTTTTTCTATATGAATCAACTATTTGTGTTTGGCAATGGAAGATCTCTTTATTATAGTACTAGGTTCAACTAGCATTAGTCAATTCAAGATATGAACTTCCTCTATGGTGAGCATCTCAATAATAAATATAGAACTTAATTATAAGGTGCATACAGATAAGTTTCTCACAGTACTTTGTAAATGAACTTTGTCAAGATGACCCAAAGGGTTAGTATGCACAAAGTGAACTGCACAAAGTAGAGAGATGCATAAGTTCAAAATTTTATTTTGTGAGAACACATTTGCTCAAAACTTTGACATATCAAGGATGCACTTTCCAAAAAATTAGAAACAAATCAGAAAAATTTTTATATTATTTTTCTTATTAAAAAACTGAAAACAAAAACATAAATTAAAAATAGAAAAATAAAATGCATGTCCTAGACTAATAAAATGAAATGCAAGGAATGCAAGAACATGCAAGTGGTCCTATCAATTAATGTGACACGACATTTTCTTTGACCACCCACTTTGCTTTAAATTTTGGCCTATTATTTTCATCAACACCACTTTGTATGATTTTTTCTTTATTGTGAAAGCAAAATTCTGTTAGTTCACCAAGCTTTAGAGTTATGAAGGTGATTTGTTGACTCATCTCATCAACTTGATTTTCTAGAGTCTTTCCTTTCATTTTTAACTTTCTTTCACCTCCATTTTTCTTCACTTTATTTAAGTTAAAGCAATATGGCCAAGAATACCACAATGATGACAAGTAGGAATAAACTTACCTTTGGACTTACCTTGGTTGTGCTTCTTTGTCATTGATCTATCGAGTGAAGCTCTTGGAACATGAGTTTTAGACACAACCTTTCTTTCGAGCTTCCTCATCTCGACTTCCTTTAATAAAAATGATACAGTTTGATGAAGTGGTAGCGGATGATGAGGCTTTAAGTTCCATACCTTGGGAAGTCATGTACCCCAAGCACGTACAATCACAACTAGATTTTTGACTACTCAACATCTTATCTAAGTTCTGAGTAGCAGTTTTTTGTTGGCACTGTTGAGAACTCTTTAATTGTTTGTCTAGTGCATCATTTTTAGCCTTCAATCTTGATATCTCAACTTCAGAATTTTTCAGCGCCTCAGAAAGGTTATTCTTTTTATTCTCCATAGCTATGAGTTTATTGTACAACTTATTGTTGTGTTTTTTTCAACTTGACCACTTCTTCACATAAATCATTATAAGCTTCATGTACACTCAACTCATGGTCAACATCAACAATAGCTATATCCGAGTCACTATCATCAAATTCACTTTATGATTTTATATGCACAATATCAGAAAAATCGTTAATAACAGTAGAAAAAGCCACAAAAGAATTTTCATCATCAGATAATGAACTTGAATTTTTAGATTCTGAATTGTCACTAAGTGTGATATTTAATGCTTTTCCTTTGTTTTTCTATCTAGACATTCAATTCTTATATGACCATAACCTGAGCATTCATATCACTTCACTTTATATTTTTGCTCAGATGTTTCTATATTCCATTTTTCAGAATAGTTTTTCTTTTTGCAGGAAATTCCTTACATTGTTTTTGCTATCCATTAGTTTTCTTGGTAAACAAAAATTTTCTGATTTTCCTTGCAATGAGATCTATATCCTCATCGTTCAAAATTTTTTATTAGAAAAATCATCTTGATCATCATTTAATATTTTTAAAGCAATGAACTTACCTTTCCTTGTTTTAGGAAGAGATGACTCGTATGTTTGTGAGGAGCTGACCAATTCTTCAACTTTAATAGCATCCAAATTCTTGCTTTCTTCTATGACTCTAACCTTTGGGCGAAATCTTTCAGGCAAGGACTTTAAAATCTTTCTCACGACCTTTAAATCCTCCATCTTCTCACTGAGATTAAACCTGGAATTAACAATATCATTAAGTCTAGCATAAAAATTATTAAGGCTCTCATCTTCTAGCATTTTAATCTCCTCATGTTTAGAGTTTGGCAACTGTAATTTTGAATTTTTTACAATTCTTGTGCCTTCATGTGTAACTTTCAAAATATCTCATACTTCTTTAGCAATGTCACACATTTAGATTGTTTTAAATTCATTGGGAGATACGCCCATGAAGATAACATTAAGTCCTATGCTATTCCAATTAGAGTTGGTGATCTCATCTCTTGTCCAAGCATCAATAATTGTCTCGAATTTAGTCTACCCTCACTGAATTGTACACCACACACGTTCATCCAAAGACTTGAGGAAAACCCCCATACGAACTTTCTAATATACATAGTTTTCCCCATCAAAATATAGTGGAACATATAACGACGACGACATGATTTATAGGGAGACAGATCACACTCAAATGAGTGAACCACACTTTAATACTAATTGAAATGATCCAAGTACCCTTGTAATGCAGCGAGAATATCTACTAATTCACTTAACAAATTGGTTACTCTTCAAGCATGTAATTAATTTAATAATTAAACAATAACGTAAAATAAATAAATTGCATAACACTAAGATTGATATTGAAGGGAAACCCTTTAAAAAACCTTTTGAAGGTAAAACCCTGCGGGGCAGCCAAACCCAAAAAATTCAATTTTATTATTTGAAAATCAATTACAAGTAAAACTCAATTACAAAACCTTTATCAATTAATACTCTTATTTGACCAGACAAATGACCCATTTTTCTTCTACCGCAGTAGCAGTCATAACCTCTGACGATCTTCAAATATTAGTTTTTCTCTTGGAACTCTAGTGGCTGAAACTCAACCTATCAATTCTCCAACATAGCGTATGCACGCACTAAAAAATAGAGATAAAACACTTTGAGAATTTTCTGACACTCAAGTACCACTCTTTAAGAGAAACAGTATGAAAATTCTCCAAGGAATTTTTTCACCAAAATATGCACTGGAAAGTGTT
Source organism: Juglans regia (assembly GCF_001411555.2). NCBI lineage: Eukaryota > Viridiplantae > Streptophyta > Magnoliopsida > Fagales > Juglandaceae > Juglans > Juglans regia. The sequence goes on from NC_049905.1 coordinate 12,528,847, forward strand.
CTAGAAAATATGTAGATCTGAATCTCTACAGATCCTAACTAGTATGATCCTTTAAATAAACAATCTGAAAACAGTTTTAGTTTCAGTAGGATTCTGCTAACAATCGCGAAGTCATCTCCTGACGGAATGCTGACATTTCGCGATAACTCTTTACTACAGTAATAGATTTCATATCAGCCTCTTCTCTTGATAAGTACAGATTTCTTGAGACTCGATTTTTCCACTTATGACTTATCTAAACAATCTCTAATACCTCCTAGATAAACTTAATATTGTTATAGATAAAGTCAATTAATAATTTACATTCATCCAAAATTACCAACTTAATTATAGGACAAACTCTTTCATTTTAGTCACTTAATCTTATTTTCCAGCATTTTCATTTCCATCCAGAGAATGTTTACTCCTGGCCGATGAACATTTCTCAAGTTGTTTCCTCATAATTCAGTAAACATTATTAGTTGTTGGCCTCAAAGTCTTTGCTCTCGAATTTCCTTTTTATTTTATTGGCAAATTGTGTTGGGGAAATCAACACAGCGGAAGGGATAAAAGCGGTAATAAAAGAGTACACTCATGCACTCAGTGACACCAAGAATTTAACGTGGTTCGGCAACTGCCTACATCCACAGAAAAGAGCTTCACTAATAAATAGTGGAACACAAGAAAATATTACAGAGGAGGAGGATCACACTCCACTCAACTCAACTCTCTTCTTTTCTCTCAGAGCTCTCGGCTCTCTCTCTTTTCTTTTCTCCTTGGGTGTATTTCTCTCGCCAGAAGCCTCTTCAATTTATAGATGCATTGCTTCACGTATGAATGCATTTATTGTTGCATTCAATAGGTAGTTGGGCGTTGAGGGTTGAGGGTTGAGCAGCAAGCAGCCATTGTGGACTGCTTGCTTGGGCAGGGATTTCAACAATTCTCCCCCTCCATGCCCATTTACCTATATGCTATCCATCCCAGCTATGTCTCTGCATAGCTCAAGTTTCTCACTTGTAACCACCTTCGTCAGCATGTCCGCTGGATTCTCTTTCGTATGGATCTTCACAAGCTTCAACAGCTGTTGTTCCATCGCTTCGCGTATCCAATGATAGCGGATGTCAATATGCTTGGTGCGGGAGTGGTACATTGAATTCTTGCTCAAGTCTAGAGCACTTTGACTATCACAATGTACCTTGTAGTCTTCTTGACTAACTCCTAGTTCTTGGAGAAAACGCTTCATCCACAACATCTCTTTCCCAGCTTCCGCTGCGGCAATGTACTCTGCCTCTGTTGTGGATAAAGCAACACACTTTTGCAACTTGGACTGCCAAGAGACAGCTCCTCCTGCAAAGGTGAAGAGAAATCCCGAAGTAGATTTCCTGCTATCCAGATCTCCTGCCATATCTGAATCTGTATAGCCTTCCAAAACTGGTTTAGCTCCCCCAAAACACAAGCACATATTCGACGTACCTTTCAGGTACCTGAGAATCCACTTGACTGCTTCCCAATGATCCTTTCCTGGATTTGAAAGGAATCTGCTCACCATGCCTACAGCATGAGCAATATCTGGTCTGGTACAAACCATTGCATACATTAGGCTTCCTACTGCTGAAGAGTAGGGGATTGCTTCCATTTCTTCAATCTCTTTCTTTGAAGAAGGACACGAGCTCTTGCTCAATTTGAAGTGGTTAGCAAGTGGAGTATTGACTGGCTTAGCATCTCCCATGTTGAAACGTCTAATGACCTGTTCAACATATTTTTGTTGTGATAGCCACACCCTTTTGACTTTCCTATCACGAACAATCTTCATGCCCAGAATTTGCTGTGCTGGGCCTAAGTCCTTCATGTCAAAGGACTTGGATAGTTCCTTCTTTAGTTTGTTAATCATGGACCTATCCTCACCAACGATTAACATATCATCAACGTAAAGAAGGAGTATGACAAACTTGTCATTCTGGAACCTTCGAACATAGACACACTGATCTGCAACAAGTCTCTTGTAACCATGACTCATCATGAATGAGTCGAACTTCTTGTACCATTGCCTCGGCGCTTGCTTGAGGCCATAGAGACTCTTCTTCAGCCTGCAGACTAAGTGATCTTTCCCTGGAGCTGCAAACCCTTCTGGTTGCTCCATATAGATCTCCTCCTCCAAATCTCCATGGAGAAAGGCTGTCTTCACATCCATCTGTTCGAGTTCCAAATTCAAGCTGGCTACCAATCCGAGTATGACTCGGATCGACATCATTTTCACCACCGGAGAAAATATCTCGTCAAAGTCGATTCCCTTCTTCTGCTGGAATCCTTTGACAACCAATCTGGCCTTGTGCTTCATCAGCTTTCCTTGGCCATCTTTCTTCAGCTTGAACACCCATTTGTTCTTTAGGGCTTTCTTTCCTTCAGGAAGTTTCACCAACTCATAGGTCTGATTTTTCTGCAAAGAACTCATCTCTTCTTGCATTGCCTGCACCCATAGGCTTCTATCAGCATGAGTTTGAACTTCCTGGAAACTCTCTGGCTCCCCCTCATCAGTAAGCAGAATATAGTCTGATTCCGGATATCTCCTCGACGGAATCAGTAGGCGGCCTCTTGCCGATCTTCTTGGTTCATCAACCAAAGGAGGTTCGTCACCATCTAACCCTTGTGGTGGTACACCAGCTGCTGGTGGAGAGGATTCTTGCTCCCCCTGCTCGACACCCTGAGCTTCTTCTTCTGCTTCTGGATCTCGATCCTGCATTTCCTCATTATCTGTGGCGGACTGTAATGGTGCAGGATTTGGAGTATCGGAACTAAGCTCTCTTGATGAAGCTTCAGTTCCTATGTTCTGGTTTTCATGGAACACAACGTCCCTACTTCTGACAATTTTCTTTGTCACTGGATCCCATAACTTGTATCCGAATTCTTCATCTCCATATCCAACAAAGATACATGGAGTTGACTTGACATCGAGCTTCTGTCTCAGCTCCTTGGATACGTGTGCAAAGGCTTTGCACCCAAACACTCTCAGGTGAGAGTAAGAGACATCTTTTCCAGACCAAACCTTCTCAGGAATTTCAAATTCCAGTGGTGCAGAAGGTGATCTGTTGATCAGGTAACAGGCAGCTAGAACAGCTTCACCCCAGAATGGCTTTGGTAACTTGGCCATACTGAGCATGCATCTTGTTCTTTCAATGATGGTCCGGTTCATTCTTTCGGCTACACCATTGTGCTGAGGGGTATATGGGACCGTCTTCTCATGTCGAATACCGCGATCAGCGCAGTATGCAGCGAACCTTTTGGAGACATATTCTCCTCCGTTGTCCGTTCGCAGGCACTTCAACTTCTTTCCCGTCTCTCTTTCCACTAGGGTGTGGAAATTCTTGAAGTGCTCGAAGACCTGATCCTTTGACTTCAAAACATATACCCAGACCTTTCGTGAAGCATCATCAATGAATGTCACGAAATATCTGTTACCTCCCAATGACTCTTCTTCCATGGGACCACATACATCAGAGTGTACCAGACTCAACAACTCTGATCTTCTCTTCGTAGAGGATTTAAACGAGACTCTACATTGTTTGCCAAACAAACAGTACTCACAAGGGTTTAACGCTGTTCCTTTGGCAATTTTGATAAGTGCCTTCTTTGCAAGCGTATCTAACCCTTTCTCACCCATGTGTCCGAGTCTCTTGTGCCACAGATTCGGTGATGCCTCGTCTTCCACTGCATTGAGGCTATCAGAACCGATCTTCACATGGGTCTTGTACAACGTACCGCAAATATGTCCTCGGGCGACAACCATGGCACCTTGTGACAGCTTCCAAGTGCCTTTGCTGAAGTAGCTGTCATAGCCCTGTCGATCAAGGGCTGTCCCGGAAATCAGGTTGAGCCGAAGGTCAGGAATGTGTCGAACATCTTTCAACACCATGGTGCAACCAACGTTGGTTTTTATCTGCACTTCGCCAACTCCCACGATCTTCGAGGAACTGGCATTCCCCATCCTTACCGTACCAAAGTCTCCTGCTTTGTACGTAGTGAAAAATTCACTGTGGGAAGTGGCGTGGTATGATGCTGCTGTGTCTACCACCCACTCAACATCATGGCTTGCAACGTGCAGACACGTCTCGTCACTGGTGGAGAGTATTGCCACATCTCCAGAAAGAGTGACAAGGGTTTCACCATCTTCTTTCTTCAGCTTACTGCTTTGACCTTGCTCCCTTAAAAACTTGCGGCAGTGTTTCCTCATGTGGCCTTCTTTGCCACAGTGGTAACATTTTATGTTACCCGTCTGCTGGTTCTTGCTGCTGCTGGACCTTCCACGTGGTTGAGGCTTCCCTCTGTTTCTGCCTCCACTTCTCCCTCTATCATTACCTTGAGGCCTTTCTCTACTCTCGGTGACAAGGGCATGAGTTTGATTCATGCTTGTCTCTTTTCGTCTGGCCTCCTCATTAAACAGGGCATCCTTAACCATCGTCATGGTAAGTTTGCCATCTGGAGTAGAGTTACTTAGGGAGACCACCAGCGTCTCCCAACTGTCTGGTAATGAACTGAGAAGTAGCAGGGCTTGTTCTTCATCGCCAAGATTCAGGTTGACGGACCCGAGCTGGTTAACTAGGTTTTGAAACTCGCTAGTATGCTCGGCAACAGAGGTATCGCTTTTCAACTTCAAGTTAACAAGCCGTCTCATCAAGAGGGCCTTGTTTCGAGCAGTTTTAGCCTGATACATATCCTCTAACTTTTTCCAGAGGTTATATGCATCCGTCTCCTGGGCCACGTGGTGAAAAACACTATGGTCAATCCATTGCCTGATCTGACCAATAGTCTTCTTGTGCATCTTTTTCCACACTTGATCCGTAACTTCATCTGGCTTCTTCCCTTCATCTTCCAAAGGGTCAAACAGATCTTTACAGTTCAAGAGATCCTCCATTCGAGGTCTCCAAAGACTGTAGTTTGAGGCAGTCAGCTTTATCATGGCGCCTGATGCTGAATCCTCCATGGATTTAGACTGTTCTAAATACAAAATACAAGTACAGGATCTTTGAGGTGGAATATCACAAAACGGACAGCACCGTTGTGTCCGGAACGTCTGATTTTGTTAGAAACGAGTCTTGTTTCGTCAAAATCGGACTCAGATAGCACAAGGAATGAGCAAAAGAACTAAAACAGGAACTCTGTCGCGCGTGCAGTGCGTGGCGCGAACAAAACGCGTAGGCGCGTGTAACTCACGCCTGAAACTCCTCTGGTGCGCGTGGAACGCGTAGGCGCGTGTAACTCACGCGCTTATATGGAGTCAGGGCACGTCAGGCGCGTGAACTTCACGCGCAATGGCTTCTCTGGAGCGCGTGTGGCGCGTGGCTGAGCGTGGGACTCACGCGCTAGAGACTCTACTTGGCGCGTGGGACGCGTGTTGAGAGTGGGTCTCACTCTCCGATCTTCAGACGGCGCGTGGAGGAGCGTGCGGCCTCCGTTTGGCCTCTGGTTTCCACCGCTTTTCTTGTCTGGATGAGACGAACACAGTGGTATGCTCAAATTTGAAAACTGAGCTACACACTAAAATCGAGTTTTCTGTAAAAACTCCTTCCAACAAACGCTCTGATACCACTTGTTGGGGAAATCAACACAGCGGAAGGGATAAAAGCGGTAATAAAAGAGTACACTCATGCACTCAGTGACACCAAGAATTTAACGTGGTTCGGCAACTGCCTACATCCACAGAAAAGAGCTTCACTAATAAATAGTGGAACACAAGAAAATATTACAGAGGAGGAGGATCACACTCCACTCAACTCAACTCTCTTCTTTTCTCTCAGAGCTCTCTCGGCTCTCTCTCTTTTCTTTTCTTCTTTGGGTGTATTTCTCTCGCCAGAAGCCTCTTCAATTTATAGATGCATTGCTTCACGTATGAATGCATTTATTGTTGCATTCAATAGGTAGTTGGGCGTTGAGGGTTGAGGGTTGAGCAGCAAGCAGCCATTGTGGACTGCTTGCTTGGGCAGGGATTTCAACAAATTGCTCTCCTCGACACCCTGCTTCCCTTTTTGACGGCGAGCTCACTGCTTCCATTTTATATATCTTAATGCTTTCAGGTTTTGGATATGTTATTAGCGTTGCGTTCATTCATTTCTGTTAGTTTCTTGTCCTCATGTTCCTTCTCTTCATATCCTATCTATAACTCCTATCATCCTTCCCTTTTCTCTTTTGTTGCAACCTTTTAACTTCCAGCATCTTCCACTTTTTTCTTGAGATAGTCCTTTTCCTGAAAACAGCTTCCAATCTCCAAGTCATCTTCCTTTAGCAAATCAAATTTTGATTCCGAATTGCCCGTCTTGTGAGTGCCATGTTGCTTGCATGCCTTTAGAAACATGGATGGCCCCTTAGCTCTGAAGCCAAATCCATTTGGGTCCTTCCCTTCATTACCATTTGCTCTTGCCTCTGCTGTACAGAGGCAGTCCCTATGTTCATGTTTGATTACCCTACAATGAAAGCAAAACCATGGCAAGCATTCATACTAGAAGGTAATCCATATGTTTTTTTACCTTCAACATCATTTAACCTGAGTCGTCCAGTTATTAGTTGTTTCGTAAAAAACTTTCCCCAATGAATCCCATTTGCATCCATGCACATGACCACCAGTTCAACTTTACCTATGGACATTGAATCCACATCGAAATGGTAAATCATGCAGTTGTCCTTTTCACAGCCTAGCTCTCTTCAGGTTGTATAACCACGTCCGTTCCCATTTCACCTTAAGCATGTTCTGCTCCTTTTCAAATTCAACAAGAAAAGCATATCGAGCTTTTCTTCACCGTTTCCTTTTGGTCTTTAATTGCCTCAGAGGTGACTAGTTTTGAAGTGGATCGCATCCCTACCTCAGAAGAGGAAAACAAATCTTTATTTGATTATTATTTCCGCTTGATGCTATTTTGAGCATGCAATCATAGATTGTGCAAGTACTATACACTCATTTAGAAAAAGAGTGGAATCTATTATTAAAAAATTAATTTTTTCCTGTAGATCCCATCTTTATTCACTTTTTTTTAAAGGAGTGCGCATTCCATGATTGCGAATATTATTTCTCTAACATCAATAGCATATCCAAGCTGCTGAGAATTAATGTCCATAGGTCCGAGCTGAAATTTCTCAAAACGCCCCGATCCTGGAGGTCCGTAGAGTTAGCTCTTAATACTTAACATCAAACATCAATAAGACAACTATAAGATCTAGAAAACTCCATAAAATGTTAATCTATTTAATCAACCCAAATATCTATATTCCTTCATGGGAACAACCATGAAATTCTCAATAACATAAATTAAAACTCTCCAAAACTTGAAAATATCCTTAACTCATCAAATCATAATAACTAAAAATAAAACATTTTCCTAACTACGACTCTCAAGTAAGCACTTGTACCCTCAGACACTTATTCCATTACGGACATCACATCTTGTTAAAACTTCCTATTCTTGTTCTACAGATGAACCGTCAAAATTATCTGAAAAATAATTGGAGATAAGGGGTGAGTTATCAACAACTCAGTAAGCAGAGAACATATACTAGTATGTAAACATGAGCATTTATAGAGTTCAGAATGCAGAACAAAAATATTTTCTTTCAGAATGCAGAATGAAAATAATGTTTTCAAAATGCAGCGTCAGAACATATTATCAAAAATATCAGAGCGAAAGTTCGAAAATATTCATAATCAAAATCTCTTTGGCATAGTATAAACTGAAACATCACATCTTATCTTATCATATCAGAACAAATACCATGTTTAACCCCCGTGGTAGGGTTGTGCAAACCCTAGTAGTTAATCAAGCAGAAACAGAATGTGAATCTTCCCCTCATTTATTCTCGGGCCTCGAGTGTGCACATAGGAAAGACCACACAGAAAACCACTTTGTTTCCAAAGTGGGTGCACCAGAAACAGAAAAGTTGGTACCAACCCGATCAGAGGCCACAATTTTACACCCGTGGTAAGGTCAGAACGGAACAGAAACAGAAACAGAATGTTATGCCATAGGTTTTTAGAAATCACATCAGATCATATAGAGTACAGAAAATCTTCAGAACAGAACAAAATTATATCACAACATAATTTATGCACAAAATTTCATATTCGCTCTCTTTTCAAAGTTCAAAAACAGAATGTAAAAAATAAGCTCATGTCTACACCAGTCATGACAGAAAATAATTTATTCTTAAACAGAATCTCATGAGTAATGCAAAACAAATAACTGAGGTAATTCAAATTTCTTTTCAAAATCAAATATGTATATTTCCCAAAAATAATCTCAGCTCATTTTATTTTAATGCAAAATCTAGCATAGGAACCCTGCTTACCTGGACTTAGCTTTTTTGGAATTTCCTTTAAAATGTCGAACAATAATTATTCGTCACCTATAAAATAATCACGTAATTCTTGTAAATTTTTAATTAATCTCATATTTTGATATTTAATCTTAAGCTTCTAAAATAACCTATTTAATTCCTCAAAACCTAAAATTCTCATAATCCCAAAATATATCATCCATTTCTAAAAATGTCCATTTGATAACTTCGACTAAAAAAATTTAAAAGTCTAACTTATTTATTAATGAAAACAACTTATAAGGTTTAATACTAGATAATATAATTATTCCAAAATATTTTAAAGTAAACCATAACTATTGTTTAAATAGACTAAATCATATCTAAAGTGTAAAAACAACATTATTCCAATATTATTTACTCTTAAAATAAATCTTTACTTAAATAACAAGTTAAAATGCTTAAGTGATTTTCTGTAATCATAATTATATAAGAGTGTACCAATACATAATAAAAATTTTAAAGCACATTAATATATAACATGTAGTAAAAGGGCACTAATGTAATTTCCTTCATTTATTTGAAAACCAATAAAAACCTACGGAAAAAAATAATTTGCATGGCAGGGGCTTACTCATGGAGAAATCACGCGGAAGCGTGCGACGCCGTGAGGGGCTAGAAGCTTAGCAACGTAGCGGTGGTGATCTCGGCAGCATTGGAAGCGAGAGAGAGTAACACGGTGAGGGAGACAGAGAGTGAGGGAGAGACGGAGAAAGAGAGAATGAAGACTCACTGTAATGCAGCGAGGCGTGTGACGGTCTGGGGCTGGGCGTCGACCAGGGCAGCGTCCAATCATGGGTGGTTGGGGCGTCGGCGTCGCTTGTAGCTACGGAAACAGGTGGGGTGGTGGCTTACGGGCCGTGAGTTGGTTGAGCCATAACTGTTCTGTTTTGGTTGTCTAAAACAGGGGAGTTTCGTGGCTTACAACGGAGGCTACGGGAGGCGTTGGGCAGCGGCTTCGTGTGGCTGGGCATGGTGGTGGGTTCTGGACAGAGGTTTTCATGGGGGGATGAACCGGCGACAACTATGTGGAGGTGTTGATTTGCTGTTGACTGTGCATGTGTGCTGCTTGACCGAATGATGAACATTCCCAACGCAACAGTTTGTTGCTACGACTGCGAGGTGTTGGTTCTTAGTGGTGCATGGCTACGACGAAAGCTGGTAGCTTGCAGAGGAACTATCATTGCTTACGGCAACAAGGAAAACCCGAGAGGATCTTGGGACGCTCTCGTTTGGGCTTCCATGAAGGTCTTGGACAGCAATGGGGTGCAAAATTTGATTTTTTTTTTCCTGGTGGACGGTCACACACGACTGTGAGCACGAAAGGGAAATCTAGGTGGCTGTCGGTTTCACGTGGGGATGGAGGCTGGGGCTTGCGATTCTGCAGCAGGGGGAAGCCGAGGCTGGCTACGCTTGGCTGGGCAACAACCGAGTTTCAGCAGTGGGAAATTGAGAGGAGAGGGGGAAAAAAAAAAGAGAACGGCTATACTAGGTTTTTTTTTTTGTCGAGGATGGAGAACGTGTGAATATATGGATGGATGACAAAAAAAACCCTAGAGATGAGGGAGTAATGTGCATGTGCATGGAGTGGAATCCTAAGTTCCCACGGGCTTGAGCTTCTTGCCCATTTCAAAAATATTTGGGTCCAAGTATAGTAGTAAATAAAAATAAATAAATAAATGAAATGACTTTTTTTTTTTAAATATTTGGGCCTTAAACCAAAACTCTACAATATTCTAACTTGTCCCTTAAAATATATTTATAGGCCCATATAAATATTTGACAAATTAACTAGCTTTTCATACGCATAAATTCAGAAATTTTAGAAAGCATTTTGGTGCTGATCTCGGGTGTTACAAGCTAGGTCTAGAACATTTCTTCAAAAAATTAAAAAAAAAAAAACTGATATTTATATAAGAAACTCAATGCTTATGATAAATCCACCAATCCAATAGAAGCCGAACGACCCATGTGTTGTGGAAACAATGGAAATATATATATATATATATATATATATATGTATATATTCAATAATGAAGTGGAAAAGGACTTGATCAAGACTTCAAGGGTGTAGCAATAGTCCTTTGAGTTTGAATGAGAAAGAAGAGCAGCAATATGCGAGTGTCGGTAAGGTATCTCAAGTAGTTTTGAATTGGAAAGGGCACTATCAAGTTGTCAATTGCAATATTTAAGCAGAACTCAATAAATGACTTCTCATTTCTTGGCCTTCTTCGAAAATCTGTCTTTGAATTTTCTGCTTCCTTGACATCATGATGATGATCAGGTTATGCGTCCACCGCGCGTCCAAGGAGACTTGTTTTGCATCAGATATTTTCTGTGATTTCCAAGGAATTTTTCTTCCCCGTAACAAAGGTGCACTTGAAATATAGGAAAGAATGCGCTTCTCCCTTCCACTCCACATTTTCAAATCCCACCATTAATAACTGTTTTTCTCACCTTGCACACAACACCATCCTCGTTCTAATGCAGTACTCATCCCGGACTTCAACAGATCTGTGCGTAAGCTACACGCGTCGACACCAGCACTTGTGGGACTCACATGCCTCCACTCTCTACATCATCAGAAATCAATCCCTCACACCCTTTCATACTCCAACAAGTTCTAGCCACCATTTGAATAGCAAATTTGCCCTCTTTCTTATATTTTCTTTTCTTATGGGTATATGGAAGCATAATCAACACGCTCTCCCTCAACTTTCCAAAGAAGCACTCATGCTCTTCTGTTGCAAACCAAAATGGGTATTGAGGGATTCGGGTTTAGATTCTACGTTGATTATTTCTTTTTATAGGAAAATTAATATGAAGAAAACATTACAAGTTTTTATCAAATCAAATAGCTTGAGAAACAAACTCAGGAATATTCTCTCACCACATTTCTAGATTCTCAACATACCACACATACATGGCCAATTTATGTGCTAATTCATTTCCAGTCTTACCAACATGTTGAACAATGCATTCTCCGAACAAAAGTTGGATGTTCTTTATTTCTCTCACCAGATTTCCTAGCGTTGATATAGAGTCACCAGTAGTTAAAATTTCATTAACCATCATCAGACTATCACTTTCAAGAACCAGCTTCTGAATGCCCATGCTTGCACAGATATATCTGAAGACCTCTAAAAATGGCTAGAAATTCTGTATCTTCAAGATCTTTAACTTCATTTTCTACTTTGCTTGCTGCCATAACAGTGTCTTCATTTTCATCTTTGAGAATTGCTCCTATTCCAGCTTTATGTTGATCAAAAAACATTACCCCATCCATATTTAATTTCAGGAATCCTTGAGGAGGAGGTTTCCAGCAACAATATTTCCTTATCTTTGTGCTTGGCAAGGCTTTGGCTCCTTTGTGTAATTGTTGTAGCGAGAGAGCATGTTCAATTACTTGTCTTGGCTCAATACAGGTCTATCATTAACCATTCTTTTTCTTCGAAACCAAAAACTCCAAGCGATTAGGAAAAAATTGTCAAAGTTTCAGTACTACCTCCTTGTTTCACAGTTAGTTCAATGTCCATTACAGACATGTTCTGTTCAACTCTTGCAGTAAAGGCAGATATTTCTTCTAGTAATCTCTGATAACTGGACAAAAGAAAAGGGTAAGTGGAAGATCTTCTAACTCTTCATTACAAAAACAACACCTCTTCTGTAATTACATTTTTCTTCCTGAAATTATACTGTGTAGGCAGCCCTTCCTTAGATGCTCTCCAGGCAAATACTTTGATTTTATTAGGGAGATTCATTTTCCAGAAATCTTTCCATAGGGCTTGTTGTTGGCCTGTATTTGAACACTCACCTAGATTATTTGTATTTTTTTCTCAAAATAGTCTGTAAGCACTCCTGACACTAAAATTGCCACTTCTCTCTTAAGTCCAAGTCCATTTGTCTGATTGATCGCCAGGGCAGATAATAATCTTTAGAACCTCTTCTGCTATTTTTAGATTGAAGAGAGCTCTAACCTTCTCCACATCCCACCATTTTGTATGATTGTTAATGAGATTATTCATTGTTTCTTCTTTATTCTCTTCACTGATATAATCTACTTCCAAGAGTAGAGATCTATGACCTAGGATCCAATGGTCTTTCCATATATTGACAGCCTTTCCATCCCCTATCCTCCATCTGCAACCTTGGATTAGCCATTTTTTTGCTTTCCAAATACACATCCAGGCATATGAAGGATTATTTCCCAATCTCGAATCAAAGAAGTGCACCTTGGGAAATATTTAGTTTTGTATTCTCGATGCAGCAGTGTGCCTTCCTCTTGCAGAATTCTCAACCCTTGTTTAGCCAGTAAAGCCATATTGAAGGTTCTCAAGTCTTTAAAACGTAAGCCACATTTAAACTTTGACCAATTAGCCTTTGTCTCCACATCACTTCCTCTCTCTCAAGCCAGAGTTGCACCTCCTTTCTAGCACCATTATGATCTTCTCGATTGGTGCCTGAGGGATCCCTCTCTTTTTCTTGTTGAAGTTTTTGTTTTGCATTATGGAGTTGGTGGTGGACTTTTTCCAAACTTTGTGTGATTCCATACTTCCAGTTTTTCACTACACCCAAATATCATTTCCATAACCTCCCCCGTGTTACACCTAGCATTTCCATGTCTTCATGATTCTTCCACAATTTTTTCACAACCAGTGATCTCCCTATCCACATTGCTTCAAACACGAATAACTTCTTCCCTCTTTTTTGTAAATAACCTCTATCAGGATCTAGCCATATAGGTAAATGGTCTGAATATGCAGCAATCCCATGAATAATAGTTGCATAAGGGAAGACTTGGCACCATTGTGAATTGGCCAAGAATCTATATAGTCTCTCATTGATACGTGACCTCCCTTCTCTTTTATTGCACTATGTAAAACGTGGACCTCTATAACCCAAAGGCACAACTATCTAGTACCTCTCTAAAATCCGGCAATTGCTTTTCAGGTCTTCTATTTCCTCCTATTTTTCATTCTGGCCTAAAAGTTTATTGAAGTCCGCACAAACCATCCAAGCCTTTCCATCCCTTCTACACAAACCTCGAATTAAATCCCAAGTTTCCTTTATGTGGCTAGTGTATGGATGACCATACACACCCGTAAAATACCAGTCTACCATGTTATGGTCATCCCTTCAAATTACAACATCAACATGAGATTTGGAATAATTTAGAACTGAAAGATCAACATGTAATATCCACAATAATGCAATCCCACCACTCCTCTCAACACAATCTACTACTAAACAATTAGTGAAGCCCTGAGTGTACTTACATTTCTCCATTGCTCGAGTTGTTAGTCTTATTTCTTGTAAAAACAAGAGATCGGGATCTTCCTTCTTGACAAGGTCGCGAAGTGTGTGATGAATACCCCGTGGGTTCTCAAGCCCATTTGTACTCCAACTGATTGTTTTCATGGCTCCGGGTAGGGTTGGAGACCAGAAGCTGCCGATATACTAGTTTGATTCTCCACCTGCTGATCATATTGCTTCTTCTGCATTCGGTTTCTTTTGCTCACCCGTTGCTGTTCTTCTTCAATATCAAGCAATCCTCTTTCTTTGTTGGATCTCCTTGTTATTGTTCTAAGTTTCTTTTTTTCATAAGACAGAGACACTTTTACCTCTTCCACCTTCCTTCGATCCTGGTTTGCATACTAGAGAGGCTATTGGGCTTTCAACTGCATGCTTATCAGAGTGTGAAATCATGCCCGGTTGGTTATTTTCAGACCCATTTCCAGAATTATTTCCTTCTCTTGATTATTCCTTTTTTTTTTTCCTTATTTTTTCTCCCTTGTTTGTGTAAGTTCTTATTCCCGCCAAGTTTGAATGTCCATCTGTTGATCATCCACTCCAGATTTTTCGTGATCTTTCTAATCAATTCAGCCAAATTTTTTACCACGTTTTTTGGTGAGTGTTCAGAGTGAGTTTCAGTTACCTTTTCGATCCCACCTGAAATACCCGCTTCTGAAGATTGACTCACAGAGACCTTTTTGTAATTAATGGGTTCTATTTTACTGTTGCTGGAACTACCATTGAATTTGCAAGGCCACCAGTTCGATTCTGATCTCATCGTTCCTAACTCCATCCTCCGTCACTGCCTGCACGTAGCCATTGTCTACATGGAAAACCATCCTTCTCATATGTTTTCTGCAAATCATCCCACTATTCACACTCCCGATAACCATGGCCCGGTCTTCCATAGCAGTAGCAAAAATTTGGTAGGCATTCATAATAGAAACGAACCCAACATGGTTTATTAGAGCCAATGTAATCTTCTTACCTCTGAGAAGAGGAAAAATGCTAGAATGCACTAACAGGAGGAGGCACGAAAAGCACGAAACCCATTCAGCAGTAAGAAAACTTCATTTTATCCTTGCATAAAACAATAGTACTCTATTTTACCATTTTTTCCTGATAAATCCCAACACTTCAACGTAAAAGAAATCATGACCGACACTAAAATTATTTCACAACCCCAATTTCTGGAAATCCATCATGAGACTAGCGACAGAAAATGGAAGCTGAAACTACTTAAATTCGAGGATATAGATAAAAATAATTTCTTTAAAAAAAAAAAAATCATTCCAAATTTTAGCCATGTTTGCTGCTCTGTATTTTTTTTTCAATTTTTTTTAAGTTATAGAATGAAGATAAAATAAATGCTATCAATTTGGTTAAAAATTATTAACTATATATACAGATGAAGATAAAATATTCTCGGATTGTCCCAAAAGAAAAGAAATATTGCAATGTTGTGGATGGACGAATCGACATTAGTGCAGTAGAAGAGAAGTTTTATTTGTTTGTTTTTGTGAAATTGTGCGGGAGATGAATTAGGTAATACAGTGGAGGTAGAAAGCAAAGAGTATAAAAAAGCTTCCGTGCCCTTTTGACATTCTAATTGTTTTGTTTTATTTTTTTATTTGCTTTCCAGTATTTATCCACCTTGCCACTATTCGTGCATTTCGTGCTATGTAGGGGGCTTCTCTGTAGCAGCTCTCCTGAGAAGAGGTTTGGAAACATCTAAAATTATTCTAACTCACGTGAATTCTCCCTAAGCCATTTCCATTTTTCAATATCCACTTCTTCCACTCTACCAAATTTCGTGATAGTCCGTATTTTAATGTATTTTAATTAAAAGAATATTTTAATTAATTTAAATATTGATTCTCTTATTTTAAATTTATTAGATTTCTCATCGATTTATTTTTTTTATTTTTAAGTTGTGAAATTTATTTTGATATACTTTCTTAATATTAATTATTGTTTTACATTTAAATTGCTCTTACTTTAAGTCAGTTTAATGTTGGACTTTAAAATTATTTTATTGTAAAATTTTTATTATTATTTTATTTTAACTAGTCACTGCGTTTAAATTACTTAATCCAACTTACTGTTTTGAAATTCTTTTTGTTAGATCAATTTTGTGATCCAAGTTGTGAGGATTGGACCTTATCTCTTTCCCTCATTCTTTTTCTTTTTCCTTCATTTCTTTTTTTCTCATTTCCACTGCATCTCTCTCCTCCTACGCGCGCGACACCTCTCCCTTCTCTTCCTGTTCGATTTCTCTTCAGCCCATAGTGCCGCCGTGCGCCACCCGTTGTCGTCACTGCCCCTCCCATCTTCTTCCCCTATGGCCGGCGACCACCCCCCTCCATTTTCAGCTCTTCCCTCGTCGAGGTTAGCCTCCACGCACAACTTCAAGCCGCGGCCCTCGTTCGTTCCAGCACCGCCATCGCACCGCCATTGGCCACCATCTTTTCACCACAGCACTGGCGCCCAACTACCTAACCCACCCAAGCTCAGCTCCGATCCGCCACTGTTGAAGCTCCTCTAGCTCATTTTCTGATTTGGGTGTTTTGGCTTTCAACCGCCGTCCACGCCGCCACCCACGGCCAACGACTACCACCATTAACTTCACCAACACCCTGAAACTCTTCCCTAGCCATCTCAAGTCTTAGTTTGTTCACGTTCAAAAGTTGGGCTTTTGAGACCCACGACCCTTGTCCACTTTGCGCAACACCCCCCAACTTGGCCACGGGCCACCCAGTCTCACCCCCTAGTCACTGCGGTGCATTCCCCCTCTAGCCAACAAGGTTGTAGCACACGACAATCGTAAAACCATACCACTTCTACATCAAAGAAGCCCCTGTTTTTTACTCCCAAAAATAGAGCAAGCCACTTCCACACCGACAACCCCGTTTCCTCCACACCTACACCGCACGAGCTCTTGTTCGTGCCCCTCAAAATATTTTCAAATGCTGCTAGCGACGGAAGCCACAACCCATTGTCCCGACTGCTCACCGTAAGCCGTAAGTTGTTGTCTCTTCTTCTCTCACATTATCTCCCTCTCTCTCATCATTTTATCTCACACCCAGTGCCCTGCCGCCACACTCACCACCGCCGACCTCAGCCAGCTCCATGCGCCGTCGCACGTTCCCTTCCTTCACGGTGAGCCTTTGCCGCGTAAACCTTACTTCACGTATTATGAGTTTGTTTTCAAATAACAAATTTTCTATTGAAGCTTACCGTGTAGCTAGTCAAGCATATATTAATTGAGATGAAGTTACATTATTACCCTTTGAGTACAAGCTGTATTAGTGTGTTTTAAACTTTTAATATGTATTAGTGGACTCTATTTTATTTATGTTTACAGAAGTCTTTTAAGTAAATTAAATTGGTATTAAACAATGTTTTCTTTCAAAGAGTAAACAATAATGTTGTATTTTATTATTATGATCTAGCTTACTATATTGTTGATGTATAATTTAAAATATTTTTGGTATAATTATATATTATCTAGTATAGATTTTATAATTACACTTCAAGAGTAAATAGGTTAGACTTTTAAATGTTTTAGTCGAAATTATTAAATGGACATTAATGATTTTAGAAAGTGATGATATATTTTGAGGTTATGAGAATTTTAAGTTTTGAAGAATTAAAATAGGTTATTTTAGAAGCTTAGGCTTAAATATCGAAATACATAGTTGATTGGAAATTTATGGGAATTACGTGATTATCTTATAGGTGACGATTGTTAATTGTTCGGCATTGTTGAGGAAATTTTCGGAAAAGTTAAGAAGTCCAGGTAAGCGGGATTCTTATGCTAGACTTTGCATAAAATAAAATTGAATTGAGGTTGATTTACAAAAATGTGCATCACATGTTTTGAAAAGAAATGTGAAAATAACCTCAGTTATTTATTCTTCATTACTCATTGAACTATGATGAAAGAGAAAGCATTTTTGTCATAACTGGTATAAACATGAGCTTATTTTTTACATTCTATTTTTTACCTATGCAAAAAGAGCGAATATGATAATTTGTGCATAA
Source organism: Juglans regia (assembly GCF_001411555.2). NCBI lineage: Eukaryota > Viridiplantae > Streptophyta > Magnoliopsida > Fagales > Juglandaceae > Juglans > Juglans regia. The sequence continues at coordinate 12,546,517 of NC_049905.1, forward strand.
TTATGTAAATATGCTTTGGATCTGCTTTGATTGATATGATTTTATTTAGTACTCTGTTTGGATAAGATGTGATTTCTGGAAACCTTTGGCATGACTCGCTAATTCTGAATTTGATTTTGTTTCCACTCAGTTACGGCCTTACCACGGATGATAATAGTGGATACGGCCCAACGACGGGTAATAATAATGGATACGGCCCAACCACGAGTAATAATAGTGGATACGGCCCAACTACGGGTTATAATAGTGGATACGGCTCTGCCACGGGTTATAGTAGTGGTTTCGGTTTTGAGTGCACACCTTGGTGACAAAGTGATTTATGTTCTGCTTAACTATCCGCAAATGCACAACCCTACCACGAAGGTTATACATGGCCTCTGTTCTGATATGATGTTCTGATGATGATGACGATCATTTATGCTATGCCAAAGGATATTTTTAAATGAAATTATTTCTGAAACTTCGCTCTGATATTTTGATAACATGTTCTGCTTCCGCACTCTAAAATTAGAAATGTTTTGTTCTGCATTTTGATCTTTGTAAATGCTTATGTTTACACACTAGTATATGTTTTTTTGCTTACTAAGTTGTTGATAACTCACTCCTTATCTCCAAAACATTTTTTCTGATGATGTTGATGTCCTAGCTGGAAGTCAAGAATAGAAAGTGTTAGCAATGTGCGATGATCGTAGTGGAATAAGTACCTGAGGGTACAAGTTTATTGGAGAGTCTTTTTTAGTAGGTTTATGATTTTTGGATTTTGAATAAATGGATTTGTACTTTTTAGGAATATTGGAGTATTTACATATGTTATAGAAGCTGGATTTAGGTTACAAGAGCTAACTCTCCGAACCTCTGGAATCAGGGCATTATAGGCGTGCATTGGAAAATATTCATTTTAAGGAAAAATGATGTTTTGGGTCTAATGCATATTTCATCATATGCATGCATAATTGTTGGTTACATTAATGCATTTTCATCTTGTGGGTTGTTTAAATTATTACTTACCTATTGTACCATTTTATGGTATCGCAGATTTTGATGCAGATGATGCTGATGTTGAGCCTAAAGATGTGGTTTCGTCGGAGGAGTGATTTGGGATCACTCGCTCGCGTTCTGGATTTGTTTCCCGCTTGTTGAATTATGTATTTTGGAATTATTATGTTTATATGGGATAATTGTATTACTCTTTAAAACGTTTTGTTTCAAGTAAATTTGTATTAAACAATTCTGGTACTTAGTCGACTTACTTAAATTATCCGCTGCTTTGCTTTATTGTACACTATTGCATGTACACACACTTGGCACTTATCGCTGGGATGCGTAACCGTGTTGTCATCATCCGGGCATCTTGACTCCCAAGTTTTCGTATGTGGGGGTTGGGGGGCGCTACAGGTGGTATCAGAGCAGTTTATAAGGGAGGGTTAGGCATCCGTGATTTAGGGGAGGTTCAGAAGGCAATTCGAGTGAAGCTAGCTTGGAGTGTTTTATATGGAAATTCTTTATGGGCAAAAGTTATGAGAGAAAAATATTGTAAAAAACATCACCCTTTTCAGGGAAGGGTTCAGTGGAATGCCTCCCCTATATGGAAGTCAATATCAACTTGTTTTTCGGTCATTATTGAGCAATCAAGTTGGAAGATTAATAAAGTACAAATCCCTTTCTAGTGAGAAAACTGGTTTGGTCTTGGCATTCTAGGCAAGTAGATAAGTAATTTTAATCAACTTAATTTGATGTTGCGGGATGTGATTAATGGTGTAGAGTGGAAGGAAGATGTAATCTCGGCATTGATAGGAAGAGATAAGGCTTGGTATATTAGCTTAAATGTGAATCTAGGTGGGTTTGAGATAGATGACAAGGTGTATTGGAAGTTGTTAAAGAGAGATAAGGTAAGTGTGAAATCTGCATGGGAGGTTTGCTGATCAAAGAATGAGGAAGTCAAGTGGGCAAAGTTTGTTTGGGATCTGTTATTCCCCTTAGAGTGTCCTTTACATGCTGGAAAGGGTTACAAAGGGCTTTGATTGTGGACACAAATGTTTAGCATATGAGAATATTTCTATGCTCTTCGTGTGTCTGCTGTGAGCAGCCTAAGATTGAAACAATAGATCATTTGTTGGGAGAAGGGGATTTTGCATAGAAATTGTGGAGGAAGGCTTCGGAGATGCTGGAGGTTGAGTACGATCAGCATCAAAATTGGAGGGATCGATTGTAGAGTTGGGTTTCTAAAGGAAAACGCTCATCCCAACTGGAACACATATGGGGGATCACGCCTGTCTACATTGTATGGTCACTATGGATGCGTCGATGTAGGCTGCGAATGGAGGATAAAGACACGTCAATTCAAGCTTGTTGGGAGCAGATTACCTTTTGGTTCTGAAACATATCTACTAAAATGAAGAGGAAGAAAAGACTCACTTGTGGTCAGAATGATATTTTACAAAGGTGCCAGATACCAGTAGTTGAAGTATATAGTCGGAGGTTTGGGTCGGTCTTGTAATTTCTTTTTTAGCATTGTTAGTTTCTTTTGAGAAGCAATAAGTTTATATGGTATTCTTTCGCTATAAGTGAGGATTTTTTATGACTAAAACTGGGGAGGGGTCACTATTGTATATGTGACCCTAACTCTTTAAATATATATATATATATATATATATATATTATTTCTAGATTTGAGATGTAGGAAGGAAATTTGACTTTGGAGTATTAGATGCTCGAGGTAAGAAAGTTTAGAATTTGAGAATGAATTCTTTTCAACCTAGCAAGAATGTTGCAAATCCAAACTGCTACGAGGGACCTGGTTCTAGATTCCACGTTGATTATTGATTGTGCTGAATTACTTTAAGAAGGTAAATCTGTACAAATCTGAAAAGAAAAGCTGAATATCTTCTTTAGACGGGGGCAATATTAGTTTTTTTTTTTTTTTCAAATCATCTATTTAATTTCATTCTTACCTTCTTAGTAAATACCTAGTTGTCTCTCCAATTAAAGTGCCTCCCAAGTGCAGAAGGTGTACAGTTGTTGTATAATGAGAGCCCCAAGGTCGAATTCACAGGGACTAAGACATTTTATGAATCAAAACTGTGGTGTTCTTGTACTAAGATGAGAAATTATTTTATTTACTGAAGAAAACTCATATTAAAAAAAATACACAGAGCAACAGAACTTTGGCAATGGTTTTGAACCAGATTGCACAAAGTTCTTGAGACAAATGAATCAAGTGAGTTTGATTTTTCCCAAAGAAAGAATCCTTTGTAAAGTATGTTTAATTCGGATGAGTGTATGCCAACCAATTGAAGAAAATTGGGAGTTTGCTTTGAGTGAAACGGGCGCAAAACCAAATATTATTTTTCTAAGAGAAATTTTGTCAAACACCTAAGCCACGAGTTTCCCTTTCACAGATTGAGTTCAAAAGGGTTAGGGATTTTGTTAAATCCTTCAAACACTCTATTTCTGTCAAGCATAAAGTGTCTGGATGATGTATATGATGCATGCATTCACAAGATAATTTTCTGAATATCTCTATCTAATTTATATCAATCCAACCCTCAGTGTGCTTACTCGGAGTCAGGATTCCACACACCCCAAGCATCCACTGTGCCTTTTAGTCAACGATGAACCAGGAGATGGTGAGAAACCCTAACAATGGCATCAAATCAAAGATGGATACAAAATCCAAAGAGACAACGAGTTAATCGCAAAGGAAATAAAAAACACTAATGAAACCCCACCTATTCGAAGGATCCCCAAGCTTAGGTTTTAAAGTTTACTCACTCATAGTGTAGTAAACATAATTGAAAATAAAAAATAGTAGCCATTCGAAATTGAAAGCAAGGGAAACCCTAAAAATAAAAGTAGCAAGGGAGCGAAAAGATCCCTCCTAAAAAATTGTTCTATTTCTTCTAAATTCTTCTTTGAATTTTTTCCATCCCTCCTCTCCATCCTCTGTTGTCTTCTTAACCTCCCATTGCGAATCCTCTGGTGTGCTCTTAACCTCCCCTCGCGAATCCTCTGTTGTGCTCCCCACAGATTCTTCTCTCTCCATTTGCGGGAGTTGGTTACTCCCTCATGTTCTGTGCAGTGCATGGATCCTCTAGAAGCTAGGGCTGCAAGAACACAGGAGGTGGATTAGCTCGAGGAGCAGAGAAACGTGTGTGCTGAAGTATATTTCTTTCCAAAGTGTAAGTGTGTGGACTATGGTGCTCGAGTGTGCAATGGTTCAATAAACACTTTATTTTCCTTTGGCTATGTAATAACCTTTAACTTATTATAATGTATAAATAAGCATGTATAATGTGTTTTTAAACTGAAATTCCCAAGTTCCATGCTTATTTAATACACTATTTCAAGTCCATCACTAGTTTTAAGTTTTGAAAGTGATATTTAGGGGTGTTTGTTGGGCCTCTTCTCCTTCTTGATTTATTTCTTTTTTTTTTAATTGATTAATATTATCCATTTAAAAAAAGAATGAATGTGATGTGTAAAATTAAATTTTGAAAATATAGCCTAGATATTTTTAAAGCTATTACTATATCTATTAAAAATGCCGATACTTGTAAATATTTTAATTTTCATCCTTAATGTGATAATAAATTATTGGAGAACTATTTGTAATTTTTCCTTTCCACAATTATTTGATGAATATGCATAATAGAAAAAGAATACGTAAAATTTGTATATCCTAAAACGGCTTGTTGCATTAATTTAAACTAAGACTGTTCATCCGAGTTCTGACCCAGAAATCCAGGTATACCTGGACCAGAACCCGGATTTCAAACCTGGGCTAGAACCCAGATCGGGTTAACCCGGGTCAAACCTTGATGAATCTAGATTTTTTTAAACCAGGAATCCGGGTTCCAGGTTGAACCTTTTTTTTTTTCAACATAAAGTCTATATTGTTTATATGATATTGATGTATCGTTAGAATGATTTTATAAAATATAATAAAATCCAAATGCATATGACATGCATGATACAATTCATTACATATTACATTATTTGAAATAATTTGTTAAGAATATTACAAAACACATCCATTGCTTTAATCAAACTCCAATACACAATAATAACCTACAAATGTTGATCTTTTGCTTTTTCATACTCCTTATTCCATTATTCCCTGAAAGGTTTTTTCATCCTCATTAGTTTCTGTCTCTGTATTGCGTGGATTCATTGTCTCCATACTACTAGAACTCCTGAAACCATCGCATGGAAGTACTATTAGACTATTTATAAACTAAAAAATGATGCTAGCATTCATAAGCAGCACATTGTTATTCAATATTTGTATTACATGCTTAGATCCGAGAGTACATACCTTCAAACTTCAATTGAATTAGAAGTATCAATAACAATGGATGCAACTCTGGAAGCAGCCAAAACTACAGCTTCTTCATCACTTGTGCTTTTAAATTCTTTTAACATATAGAGTATCAAAGAATCAAGAATTAGAAGACTCCATTTACTCTATATAATATATGTCAAATGAAAGAAATAGAGTGTATGATGCATGCCTCAAAAGCTGCACTTTTGACAGCTTTAGTAGTATAATATCAACAAATTATACAATAAAAATATTCTCGACTACAAATAATGAAAAGTGATAGTGCTTTCACAGATTGGGTGAAAATGTAAGACTAATTAGTAGAAAGGTTTAAAAAGTTATAACCACATAGTCTAAAAAAACTGCTAAACTATTAAAAAGTTAAAAGATTTAAAAAGTTATATCCAAAGGTTTTAAAAATGAAATTTAGAAACCTAAAAAATCGTGAACTCACTTTCAAAAAAAGAAGCAACAAAGTATTCCTATACATACTATCCAATTAAGAAATGGAAATGGAAATTATTTGAGTTTGGCTAAATTTCGATCATCACGATTACAGTTCATGCAAGAGATGTGTTTAGAGTGACATCTGGGTGGAGACTGGTAGACTGGGTAATGAAGAGTTTTTTTTTTTAATATATATAAAATCAGGTACAAAATTTTCAATCCAAAATCCGATTTCAAAATCCGGATCCGGATCGAATAGATTTGGATTTTATAATAGGGATTCGGCCCGGATCAAAATTTGGGCCGAAAATCAAAACTGGAACTTGGGTATCCAGATTTCGGACTGGGTGAAAAAATCCGGCGAGTATAAACAGTGCTAATCTAAACATTATATATCACTTTATTGGAGAGGATTTTATAATATTATATTGTGATCATGGGCCCTTTGCTCTTGGCCAACTTTCAAAGACCGTACAGACTTTAATTAATGGGGACAAGATTTTGACTGAGGAAGAGAAGTAGAATTTGTCCTTACAGTCACGGGTCTATTTGTCCCAGCAGACACGTACATACTACATAACACCTTTTCGTTGGCAGTTTACGTTATTGTCGAATGGGTTGGAATTAAAATTAAAAATTTAAGTAAAATATTATTAAAATATAATTTTTATTTTAAAATTTAAAAAATTTAAAATTTTTATTTTATTTTAATTAAAAATTTAATAAAATTATAATAATTAGATAAAATAAAATAAATTGAGATGAATTATAAAAACAAACCAGATAGTTTATTGACAAATCTTTGTTTAAGACATGGTGTAATTTTAAAAAATCTTTTCATAAATTACTATTTATCATTTCACACTTCACAACTTATAAAAAATGTTTTATATTCTATTAAAAATATTCACAAATCTTATAAAAAAAATAAATTTTCACATCATATATATAATATGTAATGTGAAGAGTTGTTAATTTGTATAAAAACTTTTAATCATATACTCAAAATATCTATTTTAAAAGTATCTTTTACATCCATTGACTGTATACTTAAATATCTTTTACATCCTTTGACTATTATATACTCAAAATATCTATTTTAAAAGTAGCTTTTTTCAGCACGTTGTTATTTTACCAAGGTTGTAGGAGTTAGCTGGAATCTGGAAACAAAAAAATCTACTCAACCTCTTATTATTCACATAACTTCTATATTCTATATTATTTTTAATTTTTATTATTTTTTATTAAATATTTATTATATAAATAATGAATAAAAAATTTGAAATAATTTAAAAAGAATAAACTCAAAAAAAAATTTTAAAAAAATATTAAAAATTTTAAAAATTTTAAAAAGTATGGAGTGTAGAGTGTGGTGGAGGTTGTGTAGCAAAGCTCATCTAGAAATTGGTCACCCATGTCAGTGGCTGGCATCTACTATATATTTTTTTTAATTATAATTTTTTTTTTGTTTGTTTAGTGAGTAATTTTAGTTAGGAAAATATTAAATATACTGAAGAAAAATTTATAAAAAATTTAGTTTTCTATGTGTTAGATATTAATATGTTAAAAATTATAAAATTATAAATTCAAATATAAAATTGAAAAAACTAAATAAAATCAATCTTATAAATAAAAGTATAAATAAAAGTAGTTAAAACCTCCTTTTACACCGCATGGGTCAGTTTAGATTTTTTCTCAATTTATAGATTCAACTTTTTTGACCCTCATGCCGCGTATACAGCTGAATCAAAATCTGTGTCCCACAAGCACATAGTTTGGCTAAAAAAGCAATTGATTTAGGAGAGGAAATAGTGTGAATAGAGGATCATTCGGATGATGTGTTTTCTGTTTTACAGTTTGATAAAAGTGTAACACTTGGTTATAGTTGAATGAAATGAAGATATACGAGGTTTTATTCGAAAAAAAAAAAAAATATGTCCCACAAAATTTACAATACTACTTCATAAAAGATATTAAAAAGATTTTATTTTAATTTTACAGAATTTCCTTCAAAATTATAAAACAGTTTGAAAATTCGGCTGCAAATAACAATGTGTATCTAATGAAAAAACTATTCAATATGAGAATGGTAGAAGGTACGTCTATTGCCCAATATTTGAATGATTTTAATACGATCACAAATTAATTGTCGTCAGTCGAGACTGAGTTTGATGATGAAAGTAGAGCATTAACTTTGTTGGTATCTTTGTTAAATAGTAGGGACGTCATGAAAATGATGGTGAATAATTCTACTGGCAAGATGAAATTGAATTATGATTATGTTCGTCTAAGGAAGCATGCAGGAAAGACTCTGGGGAGTTTTCTGGTACAGGTTTGGCACTTAGTGTTGACAATCGGGGCAAGGCACATGGCAAGTCCAAGAACAGGGGTAGGATCAAGTCGAGAATTGGGTAGTAGATCACTTGCTAGAATTGTGGCAAGCTGAGCCACATCAAAAGAGATTGCATGAATAAAAAAAAGATACTGAGGATGATGTTGTGAATTCGGTGGCTAAAAAAATATAGAACGCTCAAATTCTTGTAGTGTACAGTTTGATTGATGATTGAGTGTTGTACTTAGGAGCTTCATTCCATACCACTTCAAATCAATAAATCATGCATAATAATGTTGTTGGTGTATTTTGGAAGATGTACATGGTTGATGGAGAGGCACTGAACGCAGTTGGAGTGAGAGATATGTGCATCAGACTCCCAAACAGGAACTTGTGGACTTTGCAGCAAGTCATACACGTTTCATATCTAAAGAAAAACCTAATCTCTGTGGAACTGCTTAACAACAGAGGCCATTCAGTAACGTTTTCTTGAAGAGTCTGGAAGGTCACAAATGGTGCACTAGTCTTGGCGCGTGGTAAGAAAACTGACACTTTGTACTTGACATCAGGGTCCAATAATGTGTAGAAAAATACAGGGTTGCAACAAAGAGACTTGGTTGTGCAAATCAAATGGGGAATCAAAAGGGATTTAGTTTTGCAGCTCTTCATGTATCTGCCAGTCTGAGGAAATTTTTCGAGACCACGGTGCAGAGCAGAGGTGTGAGAGATGAGAACAGAGCGTCTGGTGTTTCAGGGACGTCTACACCTATACTTGATGCTTGCAGAGCTGCCAGAACAACTAGACCTCTACAGTAGTCACCTACCTTGAACTATATCTTGCTGACTGACTAAAGGTGGTGAACAACAACACAAAGGTAAAATCTTACGAGATGGGAGATCAAGTAAGTGGGAGTTAGCTAAGAGAGAGCTAACTAAACTTTTAGGGAGGAAGCAGTAACTGCACAAGAGACGGGCACGTCGATTGAAGATAGAACTAGTTAACAGCAGAAGGTGGGATCAGTTGCCCAAATCATAGAAGAAGACGTCAACAATAGGTTCTCTGATGTTTGCCAGGGTCCATACAAGACTGAATATTCTCAGTGTAGTGAGAGTTGTGAGTCACATAGCAGATGTGTTGACTGAGGGCGTTGTACATGAGAGACTGAAGTCGTGCTCGATGTCAGTTCATCTTCTGACTTGAATACGGGAGCTGTGAGCTGCAGAGGTCATAGGGCTTGTGTTGGAGACAGTAGCTGGCTTGTGGAGAACCAGTCTCCAAGTAGGAGAGATTGTTGAGTTATGGAGACTTGTATTGTAAATCTCATCTGAATAAAATTTCTTACAGCTCCATAGACGTATGCACTTTGCCGAACCAGGCAAAATTTTATCATGTGATTGTAATTGATTCTTGTATTTTTCCATTGATTTCACTATCTATCTTGTTTTCGTTGTTTGTGGGTGTGGTATTACTTTCCCAACACTATTGACAGTACCCCCAACTGTCTCCCGAATTTGTGAATCCACATGGCGCCAACAAGCGCTCCAAATTTGTCCAAGGATAGGTTTCAATGGCCTCGAACTAATGTGGCAGGTAATTAAGGGTGCTGAGAGTTTTGATGATCATTTGTCGGCCAAATAATCCATACATGCATTAATCAGGTAGGCCATGCCTGACTGCAACACCAAACCAGACACTTTTGTCTAATCTCTTTGTTATAATCAACAAACGATGCTCTCTCTTATTTGAAAGAAATGATAAATATGGCTTAGAAAGGTATCAGTACCAACCAAATAATGTTTAAATCGATAGGTATATAATATAACAAATATCAATTTGTCCTGTTCTGTTAACAGTACCGGACAGTACCCACCAATTGGAGGGACGACAATTAAGCCAGCCCTTTTGTATTCAAGCAAGTAGCCGTCTTCATGTCCATTATCAGTGTTAAGATCATCAAAATGAAGCGTGGACATACAGTTGATCTGCAAATTATGTTTAAGATACGATGAAACTATGATATCAAAATTAAGTGAGTTTCATTTTCATGATCACATGGTATTGTCTGCAAGAACAACAAAATTGATATGAATCCGTAAGAATGGAATCCGTCAATTTTCATAAACTGTCTAATTACATTCTTAATTAGATCATGATGTACATATGGCAGTTGATTATACTCACTTTGAGATCGTTTTTCACACGAAAAATAAATATTTGTGATTGATTATTTGTAACGATAATGACTATTTGAAAAAAAAAAATAATTTTTGTTAAAAATAACTGATTATAAATAAGTAATTTTTTTAGAGCGCTCCACCTGTTTGAAATCACCATTTTTCCATGAAATAATGGAAACTTGAAGTTTCGATCGATCCTGTTTATAATTTCGTCATGCATAGGGTTTACAAATAAGATAGTTCCTACACCACTAATTACCTCTTGAATCAAGATGATATATAAACAGTACGAGTTAAAATTAGTGTGACCATGATAAGACAGGCCCTGAGTAGCTTAATTACCTTGTGTTTATTAATTACGACATCATGAAAATTAGTTTAGGACCAATCTAGGTAGGTAGGTAGGTAGGTAATTCCCTACTAATGTGTATATAATATAGGCTATGATCGGCAAATTAATTCAGGCGTTTTGTTTGATAATTAATATTTATTTCAAAGTCGTAGTACGTAGTTGAAGTTGCAGGTGTGGGTAGGTCCTAGTTTGTTGTTAGACTTGTCCACTGAAAAGAATAATCAGTAAGAAGTAGTTCATCATAACAAGCATGCATGCTGGTGAACAGTGAGGCGCTTGAGATGATCATCATGTCAGCTGTCAGCTGTTTGCTAATTTATTTGAATTAGATTTTGTTCATAATAAATTGAGTTGAGATAAAAATTAAAAGTTAAATAAAATATTATTATAATATTATTTTTTAAAATTATTATTATTTTAATTTTTAAAAAAATTAAATTATTTATTATATTTTATATAAAAATTTAAAAATTTTATAATAATAAAATAAAATAAAATAAAATAAGACGAGACACTTCTTATATTCTAATAGAGCCTTAATGGTAGTTAACAAAGAATAATATCTGCCAATGCATACAAGGGAGGTTGAAGTATCCACAAAAAGATGAGTATGATAGGCTAACAACCCATTCACAATTTATAGACAATTTCAAAAATAATAATATTTTTTATTATATTTAAATACATGAAATCAAAAGAAAAAGTCAAAATCAAATTTAAAATAATATTATTTTATTACATAGTTTTATACAAATTTTTATTTAGTAGTAACTTTATCATTTATTTTTTTATGAGTCGTTTTTTCAAAAGGGTTGAGGCTTGCTATCTTTTATAAATAATTAAGAGAAATATTTTGGTTATAAAGAAATTTTATAAAAGTAAAATTATAAACTGACGTAATTTAATGTCATATTATAAAATTACTTTTATTCTAAAATAAATTTAACGTATTAGATAAAGTAAATTTTTAAATTTACTTTTATGAAATTTATTTATACTTGTTGCAGCATGTCTCAATAAATAAACTGCCAGTCGAAAAGATAAAGTGAATCAAAAGGGATTAGAAGGGGCAAAAAGAAAGGATATATAGAGAATTGAAAGTTGGATTCAATAATAATTATAGAGTAATGTTACATATAGTTGTAGAGTGTGCAATTGTCGTATAATCATTTTAAAAAAAGAGTGGAGTTTACTATTAAAAAATTAATTTTTTTATGCGAATCTCGTATTTATTCATTTATTTCAAAATGATTACACGACACTTGCATACTTATAACTACAACAATTATTTCTCATAATTATGATAAGCCACAAGTAGTAATTTGAGGAGACACTAACGGTAGTTTAAATTCTAGTGTTCCACATTCAGCATACTATTACTAAAATAAACTGGTGAATCTAATCGTTTAAATTATATTATTGAAGAAACGGAGCCCCACACCAACGTACAAAGTACAATTGATGAATGGGAGTAAACTTTTAATTATATACACCGTTGATGTGTATCATTCGAAACAACATTTTTTCCAGGAAAAATTAAGTTTTGAAGGAATTGTTAAGTATTGTAGAGTCTGGTCCACACTGCTTGAGCAGAGTCTATAGCCGCTCGAGCGAAGACAAGTCAGAAAGTTCGCTCAAGACAGCTCGACACATCGCTCGAGTGGAGGGAAGTCAGATAGTTCGTTCGACACATCACTCGAGTGGAGGGAAGTCAGATAGTTCGTTCGACACATCGCTCGAGCGGAGGGAAGTCAGAGAGTTCGCTTGAAGAGCCACTCGACACATGGCTCGAGCGATTGTGGGAAACAGGTTTGCTCGATGAGGGCTCGACACGCCACTCGAGCGAACATGACTATTTCTGAAGTTTTAGGGTTTCCGCCAAATGATATATTTAAATGAATTGTTTTTTCACTTGTGAGGTATTAGAGTGAACAGTAGCCGTCCCATATATTGTATTATGATTCCTTAAGAAATAAAAATCATCTGTAGCTCTTGTGGATGTAGGTAATTTGCCGAACCACGTAAATACTATGTCGTGTGTGATTGCTTATTTTTTCACGTGTTTGCTTTTACTTTATTGTCATCATTTTTCACAACAATTGGTATCAGAGCCAAGTTCAGGTTTAAGGAAAAACGATGACTGGAGAGGAAGTGAAGGTATCGGGGATCGAGAAGTTTGATAGCACAAATTATGGATATTGGAGGATGCAGATAGAGGATTACCTCTAGGGAAAGAGACTTCATCTTCCATTGTTGGGGATTAAATCGGACAGAATGTCAGTTGCTGATTGGACCCTATTGGATCGATAGGTTCTAGGGGTTATTCGGCTAACCCTGTCGAGATCCGTTGCACACAACGTCATCAAGGAGAAGGCGACTGCGGATCTCATAGCGGTTTTGTCAGGTATGTATGAAAAGTCGTCAGCAAATAACAAGGTACATCTGATGAAAAAGTTATTTAATTTGAAGATGGCAGATGGTACGTTTGTTGCACAACATCTGAATGATTTTAATACTATCGCAAATCAATTGTCGTATGTTGCAATTGAATTTGATGATGAGATACGTGCACTGATACTATTAGCATCACTGCCAAATAGTTGGGAAACCATGAGAATGGCTGTCAGTAATTATGCCGGTAAGTCAAAGTTGAAATATGATGATATCCATGATTTAATTTTGGCTGAGGAGGTGCATAGGAGAGATTCAGGCGAGACTTCGGGTTCGAGTTCAACGCTGAATGTTGACTCTCGAGGGAGAGTACAAGACAATAACTCAAACAGAAGCAGATCAAAATCAAAGATCAGGGGCAAGAGCAAGTCAAGGTCTGGTCAGCAGGCAACTTGCTGGAATTGTGGCAAAGCTGGCCATATTAAGAAGAATTGCAGAAATACCAAGAAGACCGAGAATGATAGTGCTAATGTGGTAACTGAAGAAGTACAATATGCACTATTACTTGCAGTTCATAGTCCAGTTGATGACTGGATACTTGATTAAGGGGCTTCCTTCCATACATCTTCCCATCGGGAGATAATGCAGAACTATGTTGCAGGTGATTTTGGGAAGGTGTATCTAGCTGATGGAGAGGCTTTGAATGTAGTAGGGATGAGAGACATTGACATTGCACTCCCTAACAAGAACAAATGGACCTTGCAAAAGGTCAGACACATTCCTGAGTTGAAAAAGAATCTCATTTCTGTTGGGCAGCTTGATGATTGTGGTCATTCAGTGGTGTTTTCAGATAACACCTGGAAGGTCACCAAAAGGGCATTGGTACTGGCTCGGGGTAAGAAAATTGGTACACTTTATATGACTACTAGTTTGAATAACACTATTGCTACTACCATTGTAGAGAGCATAACAGATTTGTGGCATTGCAGGCTTGGCCATATGAGTTAGAAGGGCATGAAAGAACTTCTGTCTAAAGGCAAGCGACCAGAACTAAAGTCAGTTGATCTTAATATGTGTGAGAGTTGCATTATGGGGAAACAGAAGAAGGTCAGTTTCTTGAAGAGTGTAGAACACTGAAGAAAGGGAAACTGGATCTTGTGCACACTGATGTGTGGGGACTTTCTCCAGTGGCATCCCTTGGAGGTTCTCGTTACTATGTCACATTCATTGATGACCACAACAGGAAGGTATGGGTCTATTTTTTTGAAGCATAAATCTAATATATTTAATGCGTTCAAAATCTGGAAGGCCATGGTTGAGACAGAGACAGACTTGAAGTTGAAATGCTTGAGGTCTGATAATGGTGGTGAGTATATTGATGGTGGGTTCAAGGAGTATTATGCAACTCAGGGTATCAGAATGGAGAAGACCATACCTGGGACACCACAGTAAAATGGAATTGCTGAACGCATGAACAGAACCATAAATGAGCGTGCTAGAAGCATGAGGCTGCATGCTGGGCTACCACCTACTTTCTGGGCAGATGCAGTTAGCACTGTAGTATATTTGATAAACAGAGGGCCATTAGTTCTGTTGGACTGTGGATTGCCTGAGGAGGCTTGGAGCGGGAAATATGTCAAATTTTCTCATCTTAAAACTTTTGGTTGTCTTTCTTATGTTCTTATTGATTCTGATACTCGTAGTAAACTTGAGGCTAAGTCAAGGAAATGTTATTTCATTGGTTATGGACACGAGGCATTTGGCTATCGTTTCAGGGATGATCAAGGTTGGAAGATTATAAGAAGCAGGAATGTGATTTTCAATGAGAAGATTGTGTACAATGACAAATCTAGTACAGTTGTTGAAGCAGCTCCTCAGGAGTCTGAATTTGTGAGTTTGGATGACCTACCAAAGGCCACAGTGCAGTGTAGAGAAATGAGTGACAGGAAGAGTGGGTCCAGTACACCCATTCCTATTATTCCGCAGTCAGACCTAGAGTCGTCCACTCCTATAGCGTTTCTCACCTATTTTGAATTATATTCTATTGACAGGTGGTAGAGAACCGCAGAGTTTTCAAAAAACCTTACCAAATGAAAATTCTAGCAAGTGAGAGTTGGCCATGAAGTATGAGATGAATTCCTTGCTAGGGAATCAGACATGGGAGTTGATAGAACTTCCATTAGGGAAGAAGACATTACACAACAAGTGGGTGTACCGGGTGAAAACTGAGTATGATGGCAGTAAGAGGTACAAGGCCATACTTGTTGTAAAAGGCTTTCAGCAGAAACATGGTATTGATTACTCTGAGAGTTTTTCACCTGTGGTAAAGATCACAACCATCAAGTTAGTTTTGGCTATAGTTGCTACTAAAGATCTATTTCTTGAGCAGTTAGATGTGAAGACAACTTTTCTTCATGGAGATCTTGAAGAAGACATCTACATGCACTAATATGAGGGGTTTGTGGTACAGGGAAAGGAAGGTTCAGTTTGCAGACTGAAGAAGAGCTTGTATGGCCTGAAGCAAGCTCCTAGACAGTGTTACAAGAAATTTGACAGCTTCATGTGCAGTGCAGGGTACATCAGATGTCAGGTAGATCACTACTACTATGTCAGACAATTTGACAATTCTTACATTATTTTGTTGTTATATGTTGATGACATGCTTATTGTAGGGGCTAGTATTGATGAGATCAATAATCAGAATAAGCAGATGTCAGAACACTTTGCAATGAAGGATTTGGGAGCTGCAAAGCAAATCATTGGCATGAGAATTGTCAGAGACAGAGTTAGAGGCACGTTGAGACTCTCATAGGCTAAGTATGTGAAAAAGGTACTCAGCAGGTTCAATATGTACAAGGCCAAGTTAGTTGGCACACCCTTAAGTAGTCACTTCAGACTCAGCAAAGATCATGCACCAAAGTCAGAAGAGGAACAAGACTATATGAGTAAGCTTCCTTATGCTTCAGCTATTAGTTCACTTATGTATGCTATGGTTTGCACTAGACCAGATATTGCCCATGCAATGAGAGTTGTGAGTAGATACATGAGTAACTCTGGAAAACAACATTGGGAAGCAGTAAAGTGGATTTTGAGGTACTTAAAAGGCTCCTCAGAAACGTGCTTGTGTTTCTCAGGAGAGGGCTTAGAGATGTAGGGCTATGTTGATGCTGATTTAGCAGGGGATACTAATAGCAGAAAAAGTACCACAGGGTTTGTTTACACTCTGGGTGGTACTGCAGTTTCATGGGGTTCCAATTTACATAAGACAATTTGTTTGTCTACTACAGAAGCTGAGTATATTACAGTTCCAAAGCTGCAAAGGAGATGGTTTGGTTACAGGGTTTCTTGGAGAAATTGAATAAAAAGAATCAAAAGGGCACTATCTCCAGTGACAGTTAGAGTGTCATATTCCTTGCCAAGAACCCAACGTTTCATTCTAGGACTAAGCACATTCAGATTAGGTATCATTTTATACAATCATTGTTTGATGACGGACAATTGTTATTTGAGAAAATTTGTGGAAGTAAGAACTATGCTGATAAGTTGATAAAGGGTGTTACACTTGAGAACAACTTCAGTTTGTCTTCTAGCATGAAGACAGGGGCAGTGAGTTGCAGAGGTGGAGGATGTCGTGTTTGACGCAAAGGGCGATACTGTGGGTGTACCAGTCTTCAAGTGGGAGAATTGTTGAGTATTGTAGAGTCTGGTCCACATCGCTCTAGCGGAGTCTAGAGCCGCTCGAGCGAAGACAAGTCAGAGAGTTCGCTCAAGATAGCTCGACAGACCGCTCAAGCAAATGCAAGTTAGAGAGTTCGCTCGACACACCGCTCGAGCGGAGGGAAGTCAGAGAATTCGCTTGAAGAGCCACTCGACACATGGCTCGAGCGATTGCGGGAAACAGGTTCGCTCGATGCAGGCTCGACATGCAGCTCGAGCGAACATGACTATTTCTGAAGTTTTAGGGTTTCTGCCACATGATGTATTTAAATGAATTGTTTTTTTTACTTGTGAGGTATTAGAGTGAACAGTAGCCGTTCCATACATTGTATTGTGATTTCTCAAGAAATAAAAATCCTCTATAGCTCTCGTGGATGTAGGCAATTTGCCGAACCACGTAGATATTGTGTTGTGTGTGATTGTTTGTTTTTTCCCGTGTTTGCTTTTACTTTATTGTCATCGTTTTTCACAATAGGAATGCACATAAATGATTTTCCACTGATTTTTGTTGGCAAAAAAGTATAAGAAATTGATACTAAAATAAAAAACAAATGGAGTTGAGGGGTGGAAAGTGGTTTGAAACCCGACTATTATTCTCCTGACCCTTTATGCATGATTTATTATAAAGTAGATCTAATATATCATATGGAACCATGTCACATTATAGGTTTACCTTTGTGAGATCTCGATATTTTCATTTTGAACATTATAGCTAGTCATGATAACCATTCGTTTTCCCAAGTGAGTAACCATTACTGTATCACAAGTTTTCTTAGAAAAGATGTATATTCTCACTAGAAGAACCCAAAAGAGAAAAACCACAGGCAAAAGACTTTTTTAGTCACCGGCTGTATACATTTTGTCCCCTCATATAACTCCTTTCATCAAATAATTTTATCACCTTCCCTGCATTGTGGGTCCTCTAATCCCTCTATATCATACCAAGCCCAAACCCATACTTTTCCAAGACATCACCTACTTCAAAATTATCTGTCCCATCCTGTATTTATGCATAGTACTGCATGTCTCTGTTTGCCACAATGCCATCTCATTCCTCCTATCTCTTCATGGCTCGGCCTCTATGGTTTCTTAGTTTATGTTTCATGATTTCTTCAAGTAGTGCTCAGGGTCCACCTTCACCTGGCTACTACCCAAGTTCCAAAATCAATTCTATAAGCTTCCTTCAAGGCTTTAGAAACCTCTGGGGTCCTCAGCATCAGAGAGCTGACCAGGGCTCAATAGCACTCTCGCTTGATAGTAGCTCAGGTGTAGTACTGATCATTCTCACTTCAAGATTCTTTATTAGTTTGTGAAGTAGATTCTAATATTCTTTTGCACTGCTTATCGTTTCAATTTATATATAACCTGAGTTGCTGCAATTTTTCAAAATATATACAGGAAGTGGTTTCAAGTCACTGCATCCATATCGGTCTGGGTATTTTGGTGCTGCCATCAAGCTTCAACCTGGTTATACTGCTGGGGTCATTACTTCATTTTATGTAAGTATCGATAACATGGCCTTTTGTTGATTAAAAAGATGATTAATTTATTTCTGGAAAGTAACTTTTTTTCTATGAATGGGGGAATCATAGCTTTCAAACAACGAAGACTTCCCTGGGAACCATGATGAAATCGATATTGAGTTCCTTGGAACCACAACAGATAAGCCATATACTTTGCAGACGAATGTATATATCACAGGAAGTGGAGACAGCAATATTATTGGAAGAGAGATGAGGTTTCATCTCTGGTTTGATCCAACCCAAGATTATCACAGATATGCTGTACTTTGGGGACCCAGTGAGATAATGTAATTAGTTACACTTTTTCTTAATTTGTGGTAGTACTCATGTAAGAACACATTTTACATAGTCACAGTACTTTTATGTAGACATGATGTGAGTTTTTTATTGCATGCTTAAATAGTTAGTTTATTGCCAAGAGCCTAATGACCTGACGGTATATGATCCGGTTCTTCAAATGAAAAATCTCGATTCGAAACCCCTCACCCCCTATATCAAAAAATAAATAAATATATATCTATAGTTAATTTATTGTTCCATACATTTCCCTTTTATGTAGACATGATGTGCTTCATGTGTGACATGACTAATATCATGTTGTTTGTTCTTTTAGCAATAATGGAGTTTTCATATTTATACTATTAATATATATACATACATGTATTGCTAGTGAACAAGTCGGTTTTCTTCATCTATAGCTATAAATTACTTATCTTATCCTGTAATTTCCAGATTCCTAGTGGATGATGTGCCAATCAGGAGGTATCCAAGAAAAAGCGATTCCACATTTCCACTAAGACCAATGCATGTGTACGGATCGATTTGGGATGCATCATCCTGGGCAACTGAGGACGGAAAATACAAAGCCGATTATCACTACCAACCCTTCATTGGAAGGTACAAAGATTTCAAGCTAGGCGGTTGTGCCGCTGATGGGTATTCATCGTGCCCTCCACCGTCTGCTTCGCCGTATAGCTCCGGCGGCCTGAGCCAACAGCAGTACTCGGCCATGGCATGGGTCCAGGGGAACTACATGGTTTACAACTATTGTCGGGATCCAAAGAGGGACCACACCCTCACACCCGAGTGTTAGTCTGAATAAATTGTCTTTCTAAGGGTAACTAATAATATATATATATATATATATATATATATATATATATATATAGATATGTGAGTGTGGTGATCAACAAACACGGTTAGTTGGGTTTGGGAACAGTATGTTATGGCCGGGTGGTCTTGAGATGGGTCAACGCTTGCGAAAAATAGGAGCAAGAGTTGTTGAGAGTCCAAGCCCCCGAGACATGCAGGGTTTTCATGTGCTTTATTATAATCTTCTGCCATGGATTGATCTGTTGAATTATTATAGTTGAATAAATTGAGAAAAAAAGACATATTTGTTTGATTTCTATATATATAATTTTTGCCATTTTGTTAATATACATATTGTGTTTTAACAAGTTAGATAATTAGATTAATGCTCAAAGAACCCTTCTGATCTATTTCAAGTTCTATATATATATGGTTGTTGTGTTAATATTTCAGACAGAATTTGCAAATAGTGTTTGTTCCCCCACTACGGATGAACTTTATATATAGGTGCCATGCTACAGCTACCGACATCCTCATTGAGAGGATGCTTATCAAGAAGGCAAATATTTATATATATATATATATATATATATATATATATATATTTTCAAACATTTTTTTAGACCATTCAAACATTTAAAAATAAATAAAAATAACAAAATTATTTAGAAACACTTACTTAATCATTAAATAAAAAAAAATAAAAAACAAAAACAAAAAGCAAATCGGTGGAAATCCTCGGGACTCTATATTGGTGACTACAGCATTTTTCCATTTTCTATATATGGTACTTGAAACGACTACACGATCAAATTGGCACCAAAAGAGTCCTGATTTTTTATATATATTTATTGTAACGCCCCAAATCTGGGTGGTTTGGAGAATTACTACCTGACACTTATAAACATGTCTCCCAACACATCCAAAGAATAATCTCCAAAGACTTCATAAGTGAAATCAATTTCATATCTTCTAAATAATCTCATTACAAACTCCACACAATCTTTAATGCAATAATAATAAATGCACAACTTTTCATATTTTCAATATCGCTCATTTTTCAGATTTCAGAAACCACATGACAGAATTTTAGCTCATGTCTACACAATGCATGTCAGATCATATTTTTCTCTTTTTCGTACAGATTTCATGAGTATGCAAATAAACGACCGAGGTTGGTTTTGTTTTTCCCAAGTTCTCATTTCACCACAAAAATATGCAAAGTTTTCAGAAAAATCAACCTCAGCCTCAATAATTTGTGTGAGGCCTAGCATAGGAACCCTGCTTACCTGACTCCTACAGCGTATTATCTATGACTTGAATACGGTCTCTATCCATCTCATCACCTATTCATAAAAATAATATAAACTAAATATTAAAGTCCAACAACACAAAATTGGTCTTAAACAACTTAAGATCCAAATTCCTAGACCATAATTCAACAAGTTTAATCCAACTCAAACAACCAATTAACAATCTGGGCAGCTCACACTTTGACCAAAAAATATTCTATACTAATCTCGGTATTGTCCAATACAAACATCAAAACCAAAGTCAACTCCAACCATCACTAACTCACTTATTTCAGTAGCTCGTAATCCCAAACAATCACCAACAATTTAATCCAAAACAACACAACACATTGCCCACTTCTTCCCGTTCACAACTCCAATATAGAAAAACACATATCTCAATACTTCTAGATATTAAACGGCCTCAACAAACCCTTCTAAACATTTCCAAAACACCAAACCAATACTCTAAAAATTTATAAAATACACAACGGAGTGAAAAACCTACGATGAAGGCTCAAAGTTTGCGTGAAACCGAGTAAAACTTTGAACTCACAGTACTACGGCAAACACAAGGCATGCCAAAATACAGAACAAAATAAAAATAAAAAACTGTGTGTGTCGTGCGCAAGAGATCGAGAATGGAAATAGCTTACCCGAAGACTCACCACGCACAACACCCAGACTCACAAAATGCAACTCAAACCTCATGGCCAAAACAGAAACTGCAGAAAAATGAGGATAAATCAAACCAAATACTAAGAAGCAGAATCTGCACAGTTATAGTAGAAGAAGCCGAAACCTAAAGGGATGAGACAAAAACCCTTATCAGTCGAAAATGGAGGGATGAGAGGTACGGCTCGCTGACTTGCAGAGGAAGAACCGAAACGTAAAAATGGAGAGAAACAGAGATGCAGCAGACGGCAACTCACTGGAATAAGATGCAGTGCAAGAGAGAAAACGAAACAATGAGGAAGTCTAGGGCATGGGATTCGGAATCTCAAAATAACGCCAACAACTGGAAATAAAGATGAAACCGAAAAGAAAAGAGAGAGACGTGTGAGAGAGAGGTGCGGGAGTGGAAGAACCGAAAATGGAAATTGACTGTGCGAGAAGAAAGGGAGGAAGAAACAGAAAACAGAGGAGAAACACTTACCTCCCAAAACGGCACCGTGCGGAAAAAAATTCTTCAAGATAACAAAATGGCTGGGCCATTTCATGCATGGGTCCGGGCTTCACAACGCCTGGGCCTTACATCCTCCCTCCCTTACAAAAATTCCGTCCTCGGAATTTGCTATAAGTTATAAAAACTCTCTTCGAACAAGTGAGGATACTTGACTCGCATCTCTTCTTCGAATTCCCATGATGCTTCATTGGTAGCATGATTATTCCACAATACTTTAACCAAAGAAATAGTTCGAGTCCGCAACACTTGTTCTTTCCTATCCAAAATTGGCAATGGTTCCTCGATGTAGGTCATGTCCTCTTGAATCTGTAAGGGTTCAAGATCTATGATGTGAGTGGGGTCATGGATGTACTTTCTCAACATGGACACATGGAACACGTTATGCACCCCCGAGAACGCCGGTGGTAGAGCCACCCTGTAAGCCACTGGTCCAATCCGATCAAGAATCTCAAATGGTCCAATGTATCTAGGGCTCAACTTACCCTTCTTTCTGAATCTCATAACTCATTTCATTGGTGAAATCTTCAAGAATACCTTATCTCCAATCTCAAACTCTAACTGACGGCGGCATTTATCCGCATAACTCTTTTGTCGGCCTTGAGTAGCTTTCATTCTGGCCCGAATGGTATCTATCTTTTCTGTGGTCTGCTGAATAATCTCTGGCCCTAGAAGTTTTCTTTCACCTACTTCATCCCAATACAATGGAGATCTACATCTCTTGCCATACAAAACCTCGTAAGGTGCCATCCCAATGCTAGCCTGGAAACTATTATTATAAGCAAACTCGACCAATGGTAAATGTTGCATCCAAGATCCCTTGAGATCCATCAAGTATGCCCTCAACATATCTTCTAAAATCTGAATAGTTCTTTCTGACTGTCCATCTATCTGAGGGTGAAAAGCAGTACTGAAACTTAATTGAGTAACCATTGCCTCTTGTAAGCTTCGCCAGAACTTAGAAGTAAAACGAGGATATCTATCCGACACAATGGATACCGGTACTCCATGCAACCTCACTATCTCCCGCACATACAGTTCAGCTAGTTTCTCCAGTTTATAAGAAACTTTAATGGGCACAAAACGGGAGGTCTTTGTTAAGCGATCCACGATCACCCAAATAGCATCTTGTCCGCTTAAGGACCTTGGTAGACCTGTCACGAAGTCCATGGAGATATGTTCCCATTTCCACTCTGGAATCTGAAGTGGCTGTAAAAACCCTGCAGGTCTCTGATGCTCTGCCTTCACTTGTTGGCAAGTTAGGCATTGTTCTACAAATTTAGCAATTTCTCTTTTCATGCCATTCCACCAAAAAGACTCTCTCAAGTCCCGATACATCTTGGTACTCCCCGGGTGAACGGTGTGCTTCTTCAAGAATTACCCTTTTCAGTTCATCATCAGCAGGTATGCATACTCTACCTCTAAACCCCAAAACTCCATCCTCGGAAATGCTAAAATCAGATTTGTCCCCGTTCTCGACTTCTTCCACTAGTTTCACCAACCCTGAGTCCACTTTCTGCGCAGCTTTGATTCTATCTATCAAGACAGGTTGAACTACTAAACTGCCATGAAAGCATTTGTATCACTAGCAATGACTTCAATACCGACTCTTTCTAAATCCATTAACAACCTATGCTGAGTGGTAATGGCTGCAACTATCGGTCCCACTGACTTCCTACTTAGAGCGTCGGCTATAATATTAGCTTTGCTTGGGTGATAATTAATGGTGCAATCATAATCCTTGATCAACTCAAGCCACCTCCTTTGTCTCATGTTTAATTCTTTTTGGGTAAAGAAATACTTCAAACTCTTGTGATCCGTATAAATTTCGCACTTTTCCCCATACAAGTAATGTCTCCAAAGCTTAAGTGCAAAAATGACTGCCGCGAGTTCCAGGTCATGTGTGGGATAATTCTGTTTATAGACTTTCAGTTGGCGTGAGGCGTAAGCTATAACCTTCCTATGTTGCATCAGTACACATCCCAATCCAAGCCTAGATGCATCGCTATAGACAACAAAACCGCCTCTAGCTGTGGGAACTGTTAACACTGGAGCTGTCACTAATCTCTGTTTCAACTCCTGGA
The DNA here is from genome assembly GCF_001411555.2 of Juglans regia. Classification (NCBI taxonomy): domain Eukaryota; kingdom Viridiplantae; phylum Streptophyta; class Magnoliopsida; order Fagales; family Juglandaceae; genus Juglans; species Juglans regia. The sequence continues at coordinate 12,570,428 of NC_049905.1, forward strand.
AGCTTTCTTCACACTTTGTTGTCCATTCAAACTTATTATTTTTCCTGGTGAGTGCAGTGAGAGGAACTACTATCTTGGAAAACCCATCAATGAATCGACGGTAATACCCCGCCAATCCCAAGAAACTTCTAACCTCATGAACATTCCTCGGTGCCGACCAATTAACCACTGCTTCCACTTTTCCTGGGTCTACTGAAATACCATCCTTCGAAACTAAATGTGCCAGAAACGTGATTGAATCAAGCCAAAATTCACACTTCTTCAACTTAGCAAACAGCTGCTTGTCTCTGAGTGTCCCAAGTACCAACTTCAAATGTTCTTCATGCTCGGTCTTGCTTTTGGAGTAAATCAGTATATCATCAATAAAGACAACCACAAACTTATCCAAAAACTCATGGAACACCCTGTTCATCAAGTCCATGAATACTGCTGGGGCGTTAGTCAGGCCAAAAGGCATGACCAAAAACTCATAATGGCCATAACGGGTCCTGAACGCCGTCTTAGCCACGTCTTCAGTTCTGATCTTCAATTGATGGTAGCCTGATCGAAGATCAATCTTCAAAAATACTTGAGCACCCTGAAGCTGATCAAACAAATTTTCTATACGGGGTAGCGAGTACTTATTCTTTATGGTCACCTGATTAAGTTCCCTATAATCGATACACATTCTCATCGATCCATCCTTCTTCTTCACAAAAAGAACTGGAGCTCCCCAAGGTGAAACACTGGGCCTGATGAAACCCTTGTCTAACAAATCTTGCAACTGTTCTTTGAGTTCCGCTAATTCATACGGCGCCATGCGATAAGGTGCTTTCGAAAGGGGTGCCGTTCCTGGAATTAACTCAATAGCAAACTCTACCTCCAGCTCGTGTGGAAGTCCTGATAAATCTTCAGGGAAAACCTTTGGATAATCTCTCACAACATGTATCTGTTCCAACTTCAACTCTTCCTTTGGTTCTTCAACCACACAGGCTAGGAATCCCTGACAACCATCACGCAATAGTTTTCCTACTTGAAAGGCAGAAATGATGGGTGGAGCCAACCTCACTTTCGACACTGTGAACCAGTTCACCTTCATTAGGGGGTCTGAACACCACTTCCTTTTTAGCACAATCAATACGGGCGTGGTAGGAAGCCAGCCAATCCATACCCAAAATCACATCAAACTCAACCAAGGGGAAAACTATTAAATCTGCTGGCATCAGTCTTCCCTCTATAGAAAGAGGGCATCCAGGTAAAATCTCACTATAGACTACAGAATTCCCTGTTGGGGTCGCAACCACTAACTTGTTCCTCAACCTTTCAGCATCTAAAGTACAAAATCTAGAGTACGCCGTGGAAACAAAAGAATGTGTCGCTCCCGAGTCAAATAACACAATAGCATTATTAGAAAACAAAGAAAGAGTACCTGTGATCACATTCAAACTCATCCATGAACCAAGAATATTCAAAGTCTTAACCAGAACCAATCAAAAGAAATAATAGAAAATATAAATCCTTAAAGCAAAACAAAAGAGTCATACCAGTGATCACGTCATTCCTACCCTCAACCTCTCCAGGTGTCAGTGCAAAAACTCGAGCAGGCGCAGTAGGACGTTGATTGCTGCCCCGAGCTGATACTTCATTTCTTTGAGGTGGCGGTATGAACGTCTGGTTGCTTCTATTTTGCATTGGGCAATCCCTGATGTAGTGTCCTGATTTGCCACAACAAAAACACAATCCCGCCCCTTTTCTGCACTCTCCGGAGTGCACTTGATTGCATGTCCTACACTGGTAGGGCTGTTGATTACTCTGAACTGGCCTTTTTCCCGAACTACTACCTTCATTCCTCCTTTTCCATGGTCCCTGGTCCATGCCAGACTGGTACCCAGTAGGAGTAGTCCTTTTCCTCTGTTCATGCATTGCAGCGCTTCTTTGAAGGGTTCTTTCAAAAACTGTTGCTTTATTCACCAATTCTGAGAAGTTCCGAATCTGGAAACCCACCACACGCACATACAGTTTCTCATTCAGTCCTTGCTCAAATTTGCATGCCTTCTTTTCCTCATCAGGAATCAAATAAGTAGCAAAACGGGATAACTCAGTAAACCTAGTAGCATACTGATGTACCGTCATTGTTCCCTGAACCAAGGTGGCAAATTCCATAGCCTTGTCCTCACGGAACGAGCTAGGGAAAAAGCATTCAAGAAAGATCTGCTTGAAGTGTGGCCAACTGACTATCTCGGTCCCCTCTGCTTCTCTGATAGATCTTTCAGAGATCGACCACCTCTTCGCTTCCCCAGTAAGCTTGAATGTGGCGTACGCCACCTTTTGCTCCTCAATACAGGTTAGGACTCGCAAGATCTCCTCGATGTCCTGAATCCAATCCTCCACCAAAGTTGGATCGTCTCTCCCATCAAATAAAGGAGGGTGCATTCGATTGAATTGCTCAACGGTACAACCCCCTTCATTGAAATTACGCTGGCGACCTGAAGGATTTTGCACAAGGTCATCAATTAATTGATGTGCAGTTGCTCGTAATACCTCGGAAGCATTCAGGTTTGCTTCCCTTTCGTTCCCGTTCGCATTTAGATCCGACATGCTTTGTTCTCTACGACGAGGTGGCATCCTGACAAAATAACTTGAATTTTTAATAATCACTACAAAAAAAAAAAAAATAGTTTATAAGAACATAGAAAATTTAGTGGTATTTGTAAAAACAAAACGTATATATTATAATTCAAAATTATAAGAATACTCATAACGGAGAATAGAGAAGTACATATAACCGTTGTAATAGTCAATTTCCAAAAACTAATACTTTAACCCATTTAACTATTTAAGAAGGCTCCGTTATTAAACTAAACCTTAATCAACATGAACTTAGTTCATAGACCTGTGAAATACCACACCTCATGGCTATTCCTAAAGCCTGCGAATTCTAAGACTTCCCACATCAACAATATTCAATCCTATAGTTCGCTTTACTATCATAATACATCTGAAAATGACTTAATCACTATCTATACTCTAACATCTTTACATCCTATGAACCCACAGAAATCTAAACCTCCAAGGTTTATAGTATGTAGAATTCAAACCTGTCTCTGATACCAAATGTAACGCCCCAAACCTGGGTGGTTTGGAGAATTACTACCTCTCAGTTATAAACATGTCTCCCAACACATCCAAAGAATAATCTCCAAAGACTTCATAAGTGAAATCAATTTCATATCTTCTAAATAATCTCATTACAAACTCCACACAATCTTTAATGCAATAATAATAAATCAAAGGGTCCACAATCTCCCGGTAATAGTAACATACCAAACTGATAAAACCATAGGTCCTACTAAACCCAAAAAATATAATTAAAACTCAAAGACATTAAAACTAAGAACATCAGAAGTCCTTCTTCTAACCACATCTCCTCAGCTTAAACACGTTCACCAATCTAATCCAGGTCCTCATTCGGACTCTCCACATCATCTGAAAATGTTATCATGATAGGGGGTGAGTTATCAACAACTCAGTAAGCAGAAATCATATGCTAGCGTGCAAACATGAGCATTTACAAAGAATAGCATGCAGAATAAAATATTTTCCAGAGTTATCATGCAGAACAAAACATATTTTCAAGAGTAACAGAGCGATGGTTTTAAGACAAGTAAAAACTCATAGTGCTTTGGCATAACATAAACCGAGTATCATCATTAGATCAAAACAGAGCATCAAACAGAGCAGAGACCATGTTTCACCTCCGTGGTAGGGTTGTGCTAACCCCGGTGGCCAAACCAGGCAGAGACAGAGGTGAAATCTTTCCTTTATTCTTCTTGGAGCCCCGAGTGTGTACACAGAAAATACCACAGTAAAACCACTTTGTTTCCAAAGTGGGTGCACTCAGAGACATAGAAGTTGGTACCAACCCAAACAGAGCAGAGTATAACAGAGCAGAGCAGAGCAAAGTAGAGACAGAGTTAGATACGAAAACCAGTACACCATGCCAAAGGTTTTCAGATGTTATATCAAAACAATACAGAGTACCAAAACAGAATCAGACAGTTTACACACGCTGAACACAAAAGCCAAAACATCTTTCTAAATAAATGCACAACTTTTCATATTTTCAATATCGCTCATTTTTCAGATTTCAGAAACCACATGACATAATTTTAGCTCATGTCTACACAATACATGTCAGATCATATTTTTCTCTTTTTCGTATAGATTTCATGAGTATACAAATAAACGAGCGAGGTTGGTTTTGTTTTTCCCTAGTTCTCATTTCACCACAAAAATATGCAAAGTTTTCAGAAAAATAATATAAACTAAATATTAAAGTCCAACAACACAAAATTGGTCTTAAACAACTTAAGACCCAAATTCCTAGACCATAATTCAACAAGTTTAATCCAACTCAAACAACCAATTAACAATCTGGGCAGCTCACACTTTGACCAAAAAATATTCTATAGTAATCTCGGTATTGTCCAATACAAACATCAAAACCAAAGTCAACTCCAACCATCACTAACTCACTTATTTCAGCAGCTCGTAATCCCAAACAATCACCAACAATTTAATCCAAAACAACACAACACATTGCCCACTTCTTCCCGTTCACAACTCCAATACAGAAAAACACATATCTCAATACTTCTAGATATTAAATGGCCTCAACAAACCCTTCTAAACATTTCCAAAACACCAAACCAATACTCTAAAAATTTATAAAATACACAACGGAGTGAAAAACCTACGATGAAGGCTCAAAGTTTGCGTGAAACCGAGTAAAACTTTGAACTCACAGTACTACGGCAAACACAAGGCATGCCAAAATACAGAACAAAATAAAAATAAAAAACTGTGTGTGTCGTGCACAAGAGATCGAGAATGGAAATAGCTTACCCGAAGACTCACCATGCACAACACCCAGACTCACAAAACGCAACTCAAACCTCACGGCCAAAACAGAAACTGTAGAAAAATGAGGATAAATCAAAAATACTAAGAAGCAGAATCTGCACAGTTATAGTAGAAGAAACCGAAACCTAAAGGGATGAGACAGAAACCCTTACCAGTTGAAAATGGAGGGATGAGAGGTACGACTCGCTGACTTGCAGAGGAAGAATCAAAACGTAAAAATGGAGAGAAACAGAGATGCAGCAGACGGCAACTCACTGGAATAAGATGCAGCGCAAGAGAGAAACCGAAACAATGAGGAAGTCTAGGGCATGGGATTCGGAATCTCAAAATAACGCCAACAACTGGAAATAAAGATGAAACCGAAAAGAAAAGAGAGAGACGTGTGAGAGAGAGGTGCGGGAGTGGAAGAACCGAAAATGGAAATTGACTGTGCGAGAAGAAAGGGAGGAAGAAACGGAAAACAGAGGAGAAACACTTACCTCTCAAAACGGCGCCGTGCGGAAAAAAATTCTTCAAGATAACAAAATGGCTGGGCCATTTCATGCATGGGTCCGGGCTTCACAACGCCTGGGCCTTACATTTATGGCTTGGTAGACTTTATTTTGGTTCTCGCGGACCAAATCAAGCTAATATATGCAGTGTAGCTGCCAACAGAGTCTTTAAAATGGCTTCATTTTAGCATCTGCATATCCACATTTCTCCGTCTTATAAAAGTCAAGAAAAGGGACCAAACACTACTCGGAATAAAAGACAAACATTAGATGTCAACAAAAGATCTTGAGCTTACCACTGATCGATCATGCAAACCATAACTAGTCAGAACATGCCAAAATAAATAGTTGTACACTACCACTACTGTTCTTATTACATATAACAATCCGCTAGAAATTCAATAGTGGAATTTTTATAGGCTTTAGGAATCTCGTGAAAACAACGTAAGTGTTCACAAATCGGCTAATCGCGTAGGTTTTAGTCTATCAGCATAGCCCGAGCTATCACTTACTATGGTGCCAGAAGTGCGATTTTATTTATTTGATGTAGTTAGAAGTGTCAAATTGAGTTATGGTCTGCACTATTAGACTCAGTTGATTAATTAGGATTTATGGCACAATAATCTTATTTTCAGTTTTCGGACGAAACACTTATTTGCTTTTTTCGAGGCACTTCAGTATTGAATTTCAATAAACAAATTACACATAACCTTTGTATGAATATTTAAGATTTTACAATTTAAAGTTTTTGTTTCACTTTCCTGGAGTGAATAATAACCTCTATAGTAGCATCTAACGCAGTATTTTCAAAATCACAGTATGAAATTTTTAAATTAGGCTAGAAAAGTTTTACTTGGACACTTGGAAGGATCTTAGCCACACTTGGTGAATAGTATTGGATACTTGGTGAATAGTATTGGATATTTGGCACAAAGAGGAACCCTGAGTTGGATTATGAAGGAATCAAAGTGTGAGATCATGTTGCCTAAGAGAAACCCTATTTTTTTTCATCTGATCAACCAATTTGTGCTAGACCAAAGAGGGTTTCAACTCTAATGAAATCCTAAATGGTTGGAGTCCATTTGAAACCCCAAAAATTTAGTTGAAACCGAAACTCTAAACGGTTTTCCCAAACCCTAAAGTTGGCCTGCAAACCCTTTTTTATCTGATTTCTAGCGTTGTGTTTAATCACTTGATTAAATTACTTTCACATGCTATTAATTTCCCAGATTATGTTATGACATCATTATCAAACATTTTAAACCTTGAAAATTTGATTGGGCAAAAAAAAAATGGATTTGGGCTTGATAACATCCTAAACCCTGACCAAACCCCCTTTAAACCCCAAATTGAAGCCCACTTGGTTAAGGCCCATGAATTTGGCCACATTGGCAAAGCTTCTAGAGGAAGTTTCAGCTCACCCATGGAAGATCAACCTCTGCCTTCAACAGCCCCAAATAGTCCATTGATGTGAAGGAAAAAGCCACCTTATCACACCCCTTATAGAAGGTAGTAGCAGTAGCCACTCTCCCTCCACTATTCTTGCCTTTTTGTGACCTAAGCACCATCCCTCAAGGATCAGTCAAGCCCATACATCACCCTTCAGAATTATAGAAGTGTGAAAGGCACCCTACCTTTCATTTCATCACTTCTTCACCCCGTTCTTAGAGAGAAACTCAAAAGAGCTCTCTTGGGCGGTTTTTTGAGTCTTTTTGCATTGCCATTTATGACCCTTTGTAAGTATTTTCTTGTAATGAATCCTTCATAAAAGTTGTTCTTCTTTGAGTCTAGTTTTAGTGGATATATTATTTGTTTCATTTAGTGGTTATTGGATTGGTAAAAGTTTTTTTTAACCATGGAAAGGTCATTCTGGGCTTTAAAATAGAGAGTGTGTTATATTTTGGAGTTTTTGACTAAGCTAATGGACATATCTTAGTATGAAACTTTTATGGAGTATTGTTAACATGTGTTTATGAATGTTAATTGAGGATATGTTGCATGACTAAAGTTTTGGATGAAATAATTTCTTAGATATAGAAAATTAGAAACTGGAAGTGGAAAAACAGTTTCTGTTTTGACAAATTTTGAATATTTCGTTGTTTAATTTTACTCCAATGGCTTTGATATTTTTATTTGATAATTCTAATCCTCTTATATGCATGTTATGATGTTTTTTTGAAAATATTTAGTATTAGTTTGAAAGATATGATTTTTCTATGCAAGAGGATTTTGGTTAGACCTAAGATTTGATATTTTTGGGTTAGATCCATGTTTTAATGCTTTTTAGCCATGTGATTTTAAGTTTGATGGTTGGATATTCTTTAGGAAATATTTTTAAACCATGTGATGTTTTATTTTGAAAATCTCATCTTTTTAAGTCATGGATCAAGAGATTGATTCAAACTAGTTAAGAAAAAATTTATATTTTTGGACTAAGTGTATAACCGAAAACAGCAAGTGTTGTTTTGTGATTTTTGATATTTTTGTTTGATTATTTAAAGCATAGTTGATCTTAGAATGATGTTATGAATATGTTAGGAGTAAGATTTAAATTTTTTCGAATTCATGGAGATATTTTGAATAAGGTCAAAACTTGTGATTCAAATGTTTGTTTTTTGTTAAAAAGTTTTGATCTTTTTACTGAAAAGTTTGGTGGTAATGATTAGCATTGAGTTTTGAAATTGGGAGAATTACAACAAAAATAAAGGAAAAAGCCTATGCATGTTTCGGCCCCTATAGAGTTTTCATGGTTTTGTTTAGTTTTAAATTTTTCTGATTTAATATTTGAGTTTAGGATAAAATTTACATAAGGTCTGTAAGTTTTGGTATTTTTAGAGATAGAATGCAAAATCCTTAAGTTAGGAGTAAAATAATCATTTTCTCACATGTAGAGAGTAAAATGATAATTTTGCTCTAAGTTAATATTTGTTCATATTTCTAATTGTTAGTGATTAAGTTCTAACTTTTAAAAGTCACTACTTTCAATTCCTTGTGATCGCGCTTGCGTTTTTAATTAGAAATGCGAAAATTGAGGTAAGTTAACTTTTAATTTAATATCAGTTTAATGTGTATGGATAACAAGTAAAGGAATTATAGTATATATATATATATATGTTATCTTATGTGTCATGCCAAGTCATTACATCTTCATTTGTCGCACAAAATTTATTCTTTCATGAATTATGCATATGTTACTCAAGATATTCTGTCACGTTTTACTATACATTGCAAGTACGTCTTTTCAAATACGTAATTTCCTACATTATGTCATGTCATGTAATATTTACTGTTGCAAGCATGTCATGTTAAGTATGTGGTCTATTACATGTTATGTCATGTTACAAAATGTTTCTATCTCAAGTAAGTAATATCTTTTGAGTTACGTTCAAGTTAGTTATGTCTAGGATACTCACGATGTAATCACTATGATTGTCTAAGCATCTCCATTTGTAATTCAAGTGAGGTACTTCTGGCAAAATCATTTTGATTATCAGAATTCAGTTCAAGTTTAGTTATGCAAATACTCCTAGCATAATCATTTTGATTGTCAGAGTATTACTAGGTATTCCTGGTGTAATCATTTTGACTGCTAGGGTGCTTGTTTTAAAATATGCATGATGGAATTATTCTGATTGTCTGAATATATCTAATGGAATATGTTGAGCAGAATCATTCTAATTGTTCACTATTCCTGACGAAACGACTGGCGAAATCATTTTGATTGTAAGAATTTAAATCCAAGTTTATGTTAAGTAAATAAGTCAGTTCAAGTTCATATAAAGTTAAGTTTCAGTTCAAGTTCAAGTTCATGTCAAGTTAAATTTCAATCCAAGTTCATGTTAGGTAAAGAAGTCAGTTCAAGTTCATGTAAAGTTAAGTTTCAGTTCAAGTTCAAGTTCATGTCAAGTTAAGTTTCAGTTCAAGTTCAAGTTCATGTTAAGTCAAGTCTCAGATCAAGTTTATGTCAAGTCAAGCTTTAGTTTAAGTCTAATTCAATTTAAGCAAGTCAAGTTCAGTTCACTCTTCAGTTTAAGTTATGTGTGTTATGTTATGTTATTTGTCAAGTTATGCTATGATTACCTATAACTTTGATTATGCATTCATGTTTTTTATTGCCATACATGCATTATTAACTTGTGTTGAAGTTTTCTATTAACTTGCTGAGATTTGTAATCAAATCTAATTGTGGTAGTCTCAACTACCATTCCCCCCGAATAGTAGATCTTGTTACAGGGCTCGAAGGAGAACAAGGATTCGACCAACTGGACACGGTCGACTAAGCGACGGTGCGACGTCAATGTTAATATAGTGAACTTAAATTACTAGTACTATGGAGTTACATCTCCAGTACTCTTTTGATCATAATCATTTTGGACTAATGTTATGATCTCAGTTGTTTAGTATGTTCTTTTCTATGAAGTATGTTTTAAGTATTTGAAATATTTTCAATTTGGTACATAATATTGCTAAAGAAAAAAATTATCTGCTACGAATATTGCAGAATGCTAGATGCATGTTAGGAATATTGCATCTTTAATTGTCATGAACGGGGACAAGTAACATTGTGTTGCATATCTCGACGCTTTAATTGTTCGTCTGATCCCAAGCGGAATCTGGGAGCGTCACATTATATAAATATATATATATATATATATCTTATTAAGCTTTTATGAGTACATGTCTGATCTTAAAAAATAGCTTCAGTCCCATTTGTCGAAATGTAGCGCCATTTTTTTAATATTCAGTCCTATTTTATTTTACTTAATGATCTCTATCTAACTCATCTCATCTCAACATTCAAATATCATTCAAACGAAAACACATTTTAATTTCAAACTTTTAGCTTTTAAACATTTTTATCTAATTATTACGACTTTTCCAAACTTCCAATTAAAATACAAAAAATAATTTAATTTTTTCAAATCTAAAAATAAAAATAATATTAAAATTTATATTTTATTTTTATAATTTTTTAATTTAATTTTTTTTTTCTCTCAAATCATGTAAAGCATCTTAACTCAAGTAATTTTCTTACGATTTATAAATCATCTCAATATTATTTACATATTTTTCATTTCATCTCATTAATCAAACGAGGCCTCAATGTTCACCCATTTGGGTTTCCTCCAATTCTCAATGTTACTTGATGGATAAGCCCATTATCCATGTCGTGTGCGCGCCATCAATTATTTAACATTTGAAGTTAACTTTGAAGTTAACTAATCACCCAATAAGCATTTAATTAACTTTGAGGGTAATTAATCACTCAATTAAAAAACTCTTTAAATAAGAGTCTTACACATGTTTTTTAAAAAATGGCAACGAGCATACAAACAAAAATCTTTTGTCTCTCTCGCTCCAAATTTTGAGAGTAACTACTTTAGACTCTTGAACTTGAAGTATGAAATTATTTAAAAGACTCTAGTAGCCTCCTAACTAGCGTAACTATAACAATTTGATGTGTGTTACAAAACGAATAAAAATTCAAGCTTGTAGGAATTTCACTCCGCATGAGATAATTCAAATTTTAACCCTATCTAACGTTGGTATTTGAGCTTATGCTACTTGTTTTCACCCTTCTGAATGTGATTAGATGTCGTTTGATACTTTAGAATAAATTTAAAAATATACAATTGATAATACGCCATAATTGTTTAAGTTTCAGATTTTTCATTAAAAGCTACGCAATTACATGTTTAAGATAGAATATTTTACATGAAAACATTCCTTATAATATTAAAAACATGTCCCTTATATTTAGTGAAGTTTCGTTCCATGTGTAGGGAGATATCCGAAACCATTAAAGTTAATGGGTTCGGATTAAGACTTTGAGTCTAATTTTATATGAATAGAAAGTTGAGTCATAAGCTTTAAATTGATATATCATACTTAAAAAAAAAAACGATAAATAATCTCCAAGCCTCACTCTCGGTCTTGGAGAGTGTGATCACCCCTACATTTAGGGTCTGCTTTTACGGACACAAACATGTACGTTAGAGTGAACAAGGAAGAAAAAAAAAATTGTTTTAACATCCGGAAATGCAAAAAAGGATCAAGTAACTTACACTCTTCATGGTGGCGCGTGTATAATAGACAATGTTATTTCTAAGTTTTGAAAAAGAAAAAAAAAAAAAGACGACAGGTGTAGGAGCTTGCGGTAGCTTTCTATGGCCATTTTTTAACACTTTTGGCCCGAATGAGCTTAGGTATATTTTTTTGTAATAGGCTCTAAAAATATATTATAAGAAAAAATATATTTGGGACGTGTGCGATACTATCTCAAGTTCAATTTTTGTGAGTTACATAGTATTTATACATATTATCTTATGTTTATTAAATATGTAGATGAATATAATTGTTATTATTAAATGCATTTACCTATTGAATATATGTCCCGAAATTTGTTGGGGTATTAAATTCCTTATCATTATTTGAGAATATGCATACTCTATGTATTAAACCATCATGCATATTATTACGAGTGGATGCTTAAATTCATTAATTTCTTAGTTAAAATGAATAGAGTTGATATTAGTAATTTTTTGTGCTCGTATAATTTATGTATTTATTATTATACTAACAGATAAGGTATATCTTATAAGTATAATGGTGATAGGGTATCCCTATTTATCTATTTATTTTCTTAAAAGATTTGTGATAGGATTTTCTTTAAAAATGTGATATTGAGAATATAATTTTAGTATTCAGACCATGTAAAGAGATGTGCTTGTTTTACGTCTATTAATATATCGATATACTTTAAGATCATTTAACATGATGCACCAAATTACCAATGACGCTTTGGCTGGAGTCGATGCACAACATGTTTAGCGTAACAATTATAATTTTTTTTATGCATGAATGAATTATACATGCATGTATTATGTCTTTAAGATTCCTTTAGAAATTCTATTCAAAATCAATTAGATGTGGTACTTGACTTATATAGTATTATTGGTTACTACTTCTTTTTGTAAAATTCTCAACCTTACAATATAGGAAGGAATTTTATCGTCTAATTAAATTTTAGAATAAAATTAAATATGAATTAGTGTTAGTCTCACATAATGAATATAATAATAATGGCTACTAAGAACGTAGTTATTGATCTTATTAAATGAGATAAATAAATGAGACCAACTATGACATGTGACATAAAAAAATTCGAGATCTCCCAAATGAACAAGAGATCCTAAAAAGATTTTTGAACCTTATGATACAATCTAAAGCCCTATCAAACTTGGGCAGAGAAATATTAGTGCACGCGCTCTCTCAAGTTAGATTTGTTCATCCCAATCCCCATGGTAGAAGCTGATACTCTTTCTCAAGCAATAGATCAAGTCAGGGCAACTCAATACAAATGAGGCCTAACACAAAATTTAAGCGAGTTATTGTTAATTATAATATAATAATATATAAATTATTATATTGAATATTTTTCAAAAATTTTAATAAATTGAGGTTTTATTTAAAAATTTTAAATAAAATTTTTTACATTTATATTTAATACAAAAATTTAAAATGAGGCCTTATTGTAAATTTTGAGTCTCAATTTAACAAGATATTAGAAAACCTATTTAAAAATATAAATCATTCATTGTATCAAATATTAAATTTAGTATATGGGGCCTTGAACACATTGAAAAATATAAAAATTATTTAAGTTTTGATTTAATAAAATAATTTTTATATTTTTTCTAAAAAGATTAAAAATTTATATATATATATATTTATTTATATGTCACTTTTAGTCTTAGGGGCTTTGCATAGGGTAGGGAGTTAGGCAAATGGCCTAAGTGGCGGGCCCTGGAGCAAATGTTGTCAAGAAGACTCTTCAGGGACGTTCAAGGCCCAAACGTTGAAACTGCTTAGGGGCAACTTCTTGGCCCAAAACTTGAACATTCAGAGGGAAAACTATAAGCCTATACAGAAGAAGCTAGGAGTCCACAAAACTTGCTTATATCTCCCCACCAAAAGGATCCTCAATTTAGGGAAGGTTTAGATCAATCTCATTATTTAAGCAAGGCCTTAAAAGGACCCTAGCCTTCTAAAAGTAGGCCTCTCCTCTTACGAAATTGATGCCTCTTGTAAAAGATAGAGCTAATGAAAAATACTTTAATTACAAAGAAATTTCACATAATTAAGTTCATAAATTAAAATAATTTTATGTGGTATATTAGATTGTAAAATTATTTTTATAATTAAATGTAACTAACGTATCACATGAAGTTATGTCAATTTGTGAGTTCATTTTTATAAAATCTTTTGTGAGAGTAGATTTCTACTTAGCCAAATGCCAGTGAAAGTCATTTTTTAAAGAATAAAAATTAAATTGAGCCTACATTAGATTAGCTAAACACAATTCATCTAAAACATTAACTATAGTAAATTCATCCCATAGAGCATATATGAAATGAACTGTAACACCTTCATACTAATATTTTATTATTTCCTTCTTCTCTCTTTTCCTCTTACTTCTCGCGACCATCTCCTTCTTCGCATGACTCCTTCTCATTCTCTCATGCACATTCCTTCCCATGGTAGCTCTTTCCAAGAATCGCACGGCTCTCCTTGCACATCTCTTTTCCTCCACATCTCCTTCTCCCTATCTCCCTTCACATCTCCTTCTCCCTATCTCCCACATGGCTCTTTGCTCTATTTGATTGTTGGGTTTCCCATGGCTCCTTTCCAGTAGCTCTTGATCAAAGCTTCTCTCCAAATCATATATTGATTACGCCTAAAGAATAACGTGGTAGTTGTAGGACAATTTGGGGTGTCAATTCCTTAGGGAGACAGATTAAAGAAGCACAAAAAGAACAAGAAAACTAAAGGAAAATAATTAATGATTAATAAGAAAAAACTAGTTTTAAATGCAATTTAACAACTAAAATAACAATGATAAAAATAAGGTTTACTCAAATTACTAAAAGCAAAGCATCAAGAATTCCTTGCTCAAATCATGTATTTTTGTTTATTCTTGATTCATTGAATTACACAATTGAGAATTCAACTCCAAAGTTTCCAATTGGAAGATATAGAACTACAAACCACACTAATCCACAAATAACTCTTTAAGAAATCATTCACCACTTTTTAAACTCTGTGAATTATCATCCTTATTGACAAAACCAAAAGACGACAATATACCCATTGGGCAATATTGCAGCAGAGAACTAAATCATTAAAGATAATAAATTAATCCAAACATAATCATGGGTCTTAACCATTCTATAGAAAAAGCATGATTGAATCTATGAAGGGAATCAATTTCAAGATTATTTAGAGATGAGAAAATACCATCGATAATTAAAGAATGATAAACAAGAGTTTGCATCCATAAAGAACAATCACATGAATAAAAAATAAACTGAAAATACCCTCAATTGTGCAAGTTCATCCCTAGCCTTGCTTAAGGATTTAGCTGTCCATTTGAGCAAGAAGAACAAAAACTCTAAAAACAGAACAGCCAAAAACCAAGAATAATCAATCTTTTCCCATACGTGCCATCAAATAGTTTTTATCTTTGAAATAGTCCCACCACACGTTGAAGAGTCCCTTCCCGTTGGAAGTCTTGTGACCATTTGAATTTGAATTTAATTTTGCTTGGTTCACATGTTGTAGTTCACCTACCAGCCGGTCAACAACTCTTATTTGAAATTCAAATAGATTTCACCCGTATCCTCACCAATCCATCCTGATCACAATATCCCAAAAGTAATTCACCTACCTACCTAGCATCTCGCCTAAATGTGTTGTTGCATTACTCTTCAGTTGGACAAAGTCCTTCATCTTACCACTTCTTTCATGTGGCTATCACGCATAACACCTGGCAAGATATTAAAATATCTCTATTTGTCTATTATAGACTTTGCTCTTCCGCATGAGCCTATGAGATGTGTTTTTAATTGGCCTTTTAAGTCTTTAAACGTGGGTTGCCATGCTCCATTTGACTTTGGTCCGAGAAAAATATTATAACTGGTTGAAATTATTCCCTTGAAAGTCGTGTAATTCCCAAATTCTTGATCTGAACTTGCATTTCGTCCTTTAAAATTTAGAGGTTGTTAATGACTTTGCATCTTTCTTTTAATGGGCTTTGGCTCTCATTTGACTGGGCTTTGGCCTTTTCATCTTTTATAGATTCTGAAATTGAACATAAAAATATTCTTAGAAATATCTCAAAGTAAATAGAAACTAAATTCAAGAATATAAATTAATTCCTATGATTTATATTCACATTTTAACATTTTAGTCCAATAATAGGGTATTAACATTTTAGTCCAATAATAGGGTATTTAGAATGCACTTTCATACACTCATCATATACTAACAACATGGTAACATCTGAAACCCTAGCCTTGAGTTTTCTCATTTATTTTGCTCGGTTTGATTGTTTGGGGTTCAATTGCAAATTTCGTATACTCCATTTTTGGATTTCTTTGGGTTTGATTCTGTGAGTGTCATTGATGTTATTTTCATTTTGTTGATTTTGTTTGGGTTTGTTTGGGTGCCATTGATGTTATTTTCGTTGGTTATTTTGCAGTAGATAGTCAGATTTATTTCTACAATATTTGTGCAATAGATAGTCAGATTTGGGTGCCATTGATCCTTCTCTCCTGCCAATAAATGGACTGCAAGTTTTGTGAAGCAACTTGTTTGGGTGGGACTCTTAAAATACGATGGCTTTCCCAACTTCCGACATAAATTTTTCTTCATGGTTTTCCTTGTATTTTTAGTATTGTTTATTTCCCATCAATGGTTTTTCATGAGCCTGGTTTTAGGCTTTTCATCTGTTGCCCACTTGCCATAAATTTTAGTTTATGTTGATGACAAAGGTTGACAAAATCTGCACTGCCATTGTATCTTCTTTTTTAATTTTAAAGAGTTATAGCAAGTAGAAAGTGGTAGAAATGTCGATAATTGTACTATATATAGCTGTGACATAGCTACAAATTATTAGACTGACTTTTATTTTTTCAAACTAAGTATATTCAAATACTAATAGATAATTGAAATGAATCTGCAGTATATAACATTTGTTTGGTGATTAAGGAAAGGAAAACTTGCATGCTGCTCAAGATCAATTGTGATCTATATAATCATAGATTTACTACATATCCAAAACCTTAACTATAATGAACTGTCCAAAACTCAGAAAGTACAACTTTTTTTATCCTTGCTCTAGGTCAATAATGAACATTTTTATTAGTCTATAAGTACAACTAGGTCAATGATGAACAAAATGGTAGAAATAGAGCTAATATAGTACTTTCCTTAATCAGGAGTTGTGCCTTCTTCGCACAACTCATTCTCCTTCTCTCCTGTACATTCCAGTGTTTTTAAAATACAATATTGAATAAAAGATTCCAGTGTTTTTATGTATATGTTTTGTTTGAGCTACAGTTTGAGCAAGTGCTTATAGCAGCTGCTATTTGTTTCCAATACTGAGCATCCAACTTATAGATGTAATAGAATCTATTTTTACAACTCAGTGGAATTATGAGTCTAGATCTAATTTTGTACAATTATACTTGAATCGAGGATGGACACTGCATTTGATGAAGATCCATTCTTTACCACTCTATTGCAAAGTGGTGAATAAGGTATCTTCAGCACCCTAATGACCAGCATACATGATAATGTTGTATTCTAAGCAACACAATTGGAATGTGAAAAAAGGCCACCTAGTAAGAAAACACAATGGGGTGTGTCTTTCACTATAGAAAAAGACAATCTTTTCATGTCAACTTGACTCGGCATTAGCATGGATGCTATAAGGGGGATGAACTAAAAATCTTCACAAATGTGGGAGAGAATTAGCAATTATTATAATGAGTATAAAAAAACCTAGCATGGAAAATCGTTTTGGTATAGAGAGACTGAGAAGGCTACTTACAATATGGAACATTGCTGGTGTCTATTAAAACACCAAACAAAAGGGAAGTAACGTATACCCATGTTGTCAATGAGAAGGAAACCACATGGCAAATGCCCAGCTATTGCAGAGTCAACTCCACTAGGAGACGACACGATAGATGACAACATAGAGGTCATTTATGAGAGACCTCTAGGCAAGAAGATTGATAAAGAAATGGAGAGAAAGAGGAATTCTAGAGAAGTTTCCGGTGCTGAATTTATTGAGGCCTTAAGTCGCATAAGAAATGACAAAGCCATATGCACTTTTGAAATAAGACAAGCAGTCAGAAATTTTCATGGGTCGCATATTGCACCTTTTCTTCCTCAGTGTAGCCGTTGATGCCTAAGGTCCTGTCAAGATCGAGTAGCCACTTGTTCGCCTTCATGGGTCCTTCAATTCCCATGAAACCAGAATATCTGTATATCAGGATATCTGTGGACGTGGATGTTACTGGTTCTGCCTTAGGATAATCTCTTGTTGCTGCTTCATCGTCTCCATCATTTGAAGAATCGCATCTACCAAGTCATGCCATTCGTCTAATGGGCAGTCTTGTTCTCTACGAGCATTAGATCCCTCACTGTTTCTTTCCCTTCTGTCACATGCCATTTCTCTTCAATCTTCCAATTCCTGAGATGCCACCCTTATCAGATCCAGCTCTAGCTTCAAGATTCAAGCCTATCCAAACTAAAGATTTAAGCCTCCATTTTGGCAAAACATTTCAAAGGACATGTAGTTTTATCCAGAGACGTAATTGCTTTGATATCACCCTGTGATGCCCCCAAATCATCGCTTGGAATATAACGGAGATTTAGAGTATCGGGATATGCAACACATGGTTATATACCCTCAGTTATGATAGTTAATATGCAATACATTCTAGTATGCAAACTAGCAGTATGCAATAATAGTAGCAAAATACAGGGTGGCGTATAAAAATTTATGTCAGAATGAACTATACATCCAAAATATATTAATAACCATAAATAGATTGCCTCACATGATAAGGCATAGGTTCAAAGATAAGGATAGAATTTCATTGGTACAAAATACTAAATCCAAGTTCTATAGTTAGATCAACTCTCTCATACACTCTATAGTATATAGAGTCAATGTTATAAACATTAAAATTAAATCCAACTTTTGCTCAAGATCCAGCTCCTCTTCAACCAATTGTATCCAATGGTCCATATTGTTCATTTTCTACGGGTCCTGAGAAAACTTCTTCCAATTTGGGGGGAATGGTTGTGGGTCCACAAGGGGAACCAAGGGTAAGATTTACTTGAAATCTCAGTAAGTTAAACAACTAACTTGCATAGAGATAAATTATACATGATAAATGATAAACATGAGATAAATATTATGCAGAAAATCAGTATTTGTCTCCCATCTAGATTCCTTAACATTTTCATAAAAACTTTGATGTACATTTTCTTAGAGATAACAATTTTCACATCCTCTTTTCAAAACATAACATTTTAACATTATTAGAGCAATTATTAACAATAACAATAATGTAACGTATGGTATCATCACAACTCCCCATTATGCACTGTGAGTACTTATTGGTTATCATAGTACAACTCATGTTGAAACACGTTGTCTGTAGACTCATTCTCAATGTATTGGTAACATCATAGTATAACATCATAACGTATGCACCCACCAGCATTAGGTACCATAAATTACTTCGCTCCGACACTATTTAAAAACAATCCATTCAAAGTCCATTGACGGTTTTTTGTCAACGCAGGGGTTTCCACTCCATTCTTATTCACTCCATAGTGGACACAGAAATCCCACTAGGATAATTATTATCTTAGCCTTTGGGATCATGGCAAAATTTCTTTTTACGACATGCTTGAAAATGATTTTTGTGACATGTGCTTTGTAAAGTATGCTTCATGTGAAATAGACAAGTTCATATGATATGCTAAAATGGCAAAAATTACACATGCCATGTAAGTAATCAAATACTCAATGTATCATATAACATGATATTTCACGCTCAAAATGATATTTATATAATGAATGTGACATTTATACATAAATAATAAATAAATTATCTAAAAATAAGTTAAAAATTAACTTAAAAACTTTTCGAATATTGGGAAATTGGTGGGACTATAAATAGGGGTATTATAAGTTAGGAATTGCATAGCTAGGAAGATGATCATAATTAAAAGGGTTCAAGAATCAGTATTTAAAAAACTTCCCCTATACTTTTCCAAAATTGCCACTAAGGTCCAAACTTTTTGCTATTTCCAATTGGGCTCCAAAATTCAGCAAATTCCACAAATATCATATTTTCTATGTTCTGAAATTATCTATGCCCTTAGAATTGTAATAATCAAGTCACAACTATGCCAAATTTAACCAACCCGTGGCATGCATCTATGTGGGCCTATATGTGATTTTAAATCTATAACATTTATGGATGCATGTGTGCTGAAAATTTATCAACTAGAAACCATGAATATAATCTTAGGGACATGTTTAGAACTTAGATTCAGGTCATATGAATTCATCCCAACACTTATGCATTAATCAAAGGCCAAATCATCACTAAATCATCAACTAAGTATATGCATGATGTTCCTTGCTTTTCCTTGTCAAAGAGAGGTTTAAAACCAAAATGAATCATTCATTTTTATTCTTATCCTAATCACATGACTTTTCAAAATTGTCAATACTCAGGGTTAGGAAATCAGATCAAGATTTCATAAAATAAGCTTTAATCAAGTGAAACCCGAAAACATGCTTTGATGATATGGATTCATAAACTTAACATGGCATGATTTTTACTTTAGATTTAAACCTTCAAAAATTCTTTCAAGACATTGGTAATTCATTCAAGATTATATCAAGACATGCCATGGAAAAAATTTCAACCCAAAACAATATATTCATGCAAGACTTCAAATCTGATCGAATTTCATCACTTCCATTTAAACTTCATGTAATTCAATCGAATCCTCATTCTCGTACCATAAATTAAAGCCTAACATGTTAATCTAGCACCCACAAAGAGGAAAGGAAATAACACTTACAAATATCGTGGCCCTTGAGCTCCAAGGACAACTCACTACAAGATCAAACTCTCAACCCACTCGATTTCTCACTTTTCTCACACTAAAATTGTATAGCTCTCAAGAACACCAAAGGAGTGCTAGAGAGAGTTGTCTCAAGAAGTGAGGAGTGGATGGGGTATTTATAGGATTCAATAGAAGGGTGAGGGGCACGACAATGGCTTGAGGAAAGGGAAGTTGATTGGTGGAGGTGAGCGGTGAAGTGTTGATTGCAAAATGCCAATGATATGATCAATTGGTTCAGTTCAATAGTGCCCTAAGGTACTTGATTAAACCTTGGGGTTAGAAGCAAGCCATAGGTGCAATGGAATACATTTCTTCGGGAAAATAAAACAAAAATTTAAAAGAAAACACGTAATGGTAGCTGACGGTTTTGATCTCTCAAAACTATCTAGATTTTTGCATCCTTCTTGTCCTTTCTTCTTGATCTGAATTTGAGGGCATTATGACCATCCTTTTAAGGCTTTTTTAGGTGAGGAAAGAGGCCTGAGTGGCTTTCAAGTGATCATACTTGGGTAGAAAATGCAAGAGGGTGATTTGGGTGGTGGTCTAGCCATGTGACTCAATGTTTTCCTCTTCAATTGCCAATCAGTTTGGCTGCCATGGCGAGGTAATTTGGTAAGCTTGCTCTTGAGTGATTTGAAGCACTTTCAAGGGAGAAAATGACAAGGGTGGTTGTTTTGGTGAAGAAAAATTCATGAAGATGAAGGTGCAGTCGGTTTGAATTCAACTTGCTTCATAGGTGAATAGTTGGGTTTTTGTTTTTGCTTCTTACAATTGTTTTGCACATTTGCTAGGTCTGAATCTAGGGTGACATTATGAAGATATAAGGGCTAGAAATTCTCTTTAAAACGGGTTGAAAGGGCATTGGTTTTTGGCGGTTTGAAGAGGGGTATTCGGTTTGCACCAAGGGTGCTGATTGGTGGTTGTGTTGGTATTAACATGCCTTGGTTGTGGGCTTTGGAGTGAGCTTATCCATGGGTCTTATGTTCGGATTTATAGGGCTTATCTTTGACCTCAAACTCCCACTAGGTTGGGTCCTAATCTTACTAAGTTAGGCTCAATAGCCTAATGTCCAATACATTGGGCCTAATACTTAGTGTCCTTTATGAAGGGTCTAAGGTCTTAATTCTTCCAAGTTAGGCCTAAAGCTTTTAAATATATCATTAGCCCATCTCATCCGTAGTAAACTAGGGCCCTAAATAAAACATTCTTGGGCTTCTCTAAATCCATCAAACACTTAGCTCATTTGCCTAACCCATCTAATTGCCATGTGTCATATCACAATTGGCCTCTTGACATTTATTCTAAAATTATTAAAATTCTAATAATTCTAACTAAACCAAAATGTGTGAATTCTTATGCCACTTCAAGCTCTAAAATTTTAGGTGCTAAGTTTACTTGTTCACTTTTATAAAAAATTTTCATCTCATCTCATCTCATATAATCATTATAATTTTTTTAAATTTTTACATAAAATAAAATAAACAATTTAATTTTTTTAAATTTTAAA